>NC_062228.1:14386905-14619405 GCF_902686445.1 Sciurus carolinensis
CAGCCCACATAATGGAAGTGGAAAATTCCTGGTGGAGGGGAAAAAACTTCAGGGAAAACACCATGTTTGGGAAGAGAGCTGTGTTCTATAGCAGCCTCAAGAGACAGCTCTGCCTTCCTGGGCACTTAATTACATCCCATGTTGCTGTGTGCTCCAATTCTTTCATCTTTCCAAGCTTAAGAAAATAAGCAAATTGAGGACAGGGATCGTTGACACCAGAGTGAAGCAAGTGGTTGGTTTTACAGTATCATCTTAAAACATTATATTCATTGCTTTTCAAAAATGGACAGTATGTGAGGAAGAAGAATAATAAGTCAAATAAAGCAAGAGTTGTTTAGCTCAGGTGGAGTTCTGTTGATACAAAACAAAACCAGTCTGTAATAATGGGATGTTGTTTTTGTTTTGTTTTTTGTGATACTGGTGTAGCATCCAGGGACACCTTACCACAGAGCCACATCCCCAGCTCTTTATTTTATTTTTTTATTTTGAGAAAGTGTCTTGCTAAGTTTCCAGGCTGTCCTGGAACTTGGGGCACTCCTGCCTTAGCCTCCTGGGTTGCTGGGATTACAGGTGTGTGCCACTATGCCCAGCTGTATAGCTGAGTTTGAAAATTCAATGCAGAAGTTCCTTCTGATCCAGGTGGAAACATATATTCTGAGACCCTCAGTGGATGCCTGGAATTTGGATAGTGCCCATTTGTGTATATGCCATGGGCTTTTCTATATGTGCATAACTTACATTACTTATGATAGTTTAATTTATAAATGAAGCACAGTAAGAGATTGATAACAATAACTAATAAAAACAATTACAATACACTATAACAAATGTTACATAAATGTGGGTCTTTTACTCTTGGAAGAGTCAAGACAAATTTGATATTTTCAAAGCTTGATTGACCTCAGATAACTGAAACTATCTCAGAGCGGGTGCTGGTGGCTACTACAGAACAGGAAGATACACAAGGAAATGAAAAGTCCTGCTGTCCTTACCCTAATACAGTCCTTCTCTGTAAAAACGATTAGTGTCAACATTATCTAGTGATTCCTTCTCTCATTTAAAAAATATATTTATGGTATGATTTTAGCAGCACCTAGAGAAGTCCCCCAACCCTTCCTGAATATTTTCTATGTTCTTTGCTATAATGCCTGATGACTCATCATCGTAGGTCCAAAAATTTCCACATAAGTTTTTTATGCTTAAGCTATGTTTTTATTCAAGGATAGTGTAATTTAAAAATGCAAATGGCAAATCCTTCCTCCAATGGGAGCTTTATGCCCAAGCTAGAAGCACTGCTTCTAGAGTTAGACCATGTAGGATCCAAGCCACGTTCTACACTTTGCTGGCTCTAATTAACCTCTCTGCCTTCAATTTCTCCATCTGTAAAGTGGAGTAACAATAGTACTCACTTCTTAGGGTTGTCCTGAGAAGTCAATGAAAGAATATGTGTGACAAAGTACTGAGAAGCAATACGCAGCATTACATAGTAGGTCTTGAAAGTGTTGCTATTACACCTACCATGTATCCTTAATAACTACATATAAATGGGTTTTAAAACAATGGCTCTTTTGAGTGCCTAATAAATGTTAGACATGGCCTGAGTGCTTCATGTACATGACTCATACAATATTCCATACAGCCCTAAGAAGCAGGTTCTAGTAAAAAAAAATCCATCTTATGGAGGATGAAACTCTAACGCATGTATAACTTGTTCAAGGTCAAGCAACTAGGTCTCATGACTTTGGGTTTTGAGGGCATGTCTGTCTGGTATTGCCAGGCCAGCTAAGACAGGGCAGTTTCAAGAGCAGAGCACAGAGAGAGATTTCTGTCCACCAGTGGGCTGACAAGCTAGGAGGGCCCGGGGTGGGAGGAAAGACAGGGGAGAGGTGCAGAAAGGCACCACAGGCTCTGCCCACAATGTGATTTTGCCTCGGGCCAGCACAAGATCTGATTTCCTTTGTGGCCTCCCAGTTGCCTGGGGCAGGGAGTTGCTAGAAGCCACAAGATCTTAGTCTTAAAACCAGGTATTCCAGTTCTACCAGGAATTCCGGGACGTTGGCAGCTCTTATTAGTTCCTCAGCAAGTTTCCAGTTCTGTAAAATGGGGATCATAAACCCTGACTCCTGGCCTCCTTGAGGGGGTTGGGAGGCTCAAATGGGTCAGTGTGGGGCTGTTGAAGTGCTTGGTTAACTAAAAAGCATGGCGCTGAGATACTGGATATTGTTGTTGGCTTGGTCTGAACCTCTGAATTAAAGAAGACGGGTGCGCTATAAAACTTTGATTTAGAGATAGCCCCAAACAAGTGCCTCCCTGGGGAAGAGTTTATGTGTCAGGAATCTTGGAATTGTCTGTAATCAATTCAAGAACAGGTAAGGAGCCCGGGAACCTCGGGATGAGTGGTATTATTATTATCTAGGTTCATGATAGCAGGTTTGAGGAACACACCATAGTCAGCCCTCTTTCTTCTGTATTTGCATTTTTAGCAATTTGGGCAAGTTGGGGGCTGGTGTGTTGGTATTTGTGTTATTTTACGGTCTGGTCTGCTCAGGACCACATATCATACTGAGACACAAAACAGTGGTCGGCATCGCGGCCATTTCTTATGGCTCCAATATCCTGTGTCTAGGTTGTATTTCAGGCCAACTTTTAGTGAAGTGGATCAATGCTCGAAGCACATAATGTAACATGATTCTTCAAGAGTTTGATTAATTGTGTCACAGTCACAGCCTCAGTTCAGGTTCAACCTTTTAAAAGTTTTATTATCGTATAAAGTGATCAATCAGGAGGAGAGGAAAGACAAATGTTGGACATTCCTGAATCTCCCCCTCTTCCTGGTCAGCAAGGGTTCCTTTCCTTATCAGTGCAACTGGACTATCACGGACAGATCAGGGTTCATTAAGGTCCACAGTTGAGTAAATTTGGACCAACAAAGAGACACTCCAGTGCTCTGAGTGACAGGTAGGCTGTTCCAGTGCTGATCAACCTTGGTTGTACCTGGGAAGCCCTTGGGAAGATTTAAGAAGTTCCTTGTCCTGGCTCCCACTCACAAAGACTTGACTGTCACTGGTCTACGGTAAGGTCTGGGCATTTCCTGAAGATTTTAGTGTGTAGCTAAATGTAGCTGAATTGGGTCCACCCCAAATTTGCATGTTAAATTCCTCATCTTCCGTGACTTATTTGGAGATAGGAAATTTGAAGAAGTAATTAAACTAAAGTGAAGTCATTGAGATGGGCCCTAATCCAATATGACTGGTGTTCCTATACAAAGAGGAAATCCTCCCACATAAAGACCATATGAGTGGGTCCAATGGCACATGCCTATAATCCCAGCTCCTGGGGAAGTTGAGGCAGGAGAATTGGTAAGTTTGATTGACTTTAGTTGGGAACTTAGGGAGAACCTGCCCCAAAATAAAAAGTTAAAAGGACTGGGGATGTAACTCAGGGGTAGAGTGCCCCCGAGTTCAATCCTCAATATCACAAAACAAACAAAACCATATTAAGTCACTGGAGGAAGACAACCATCCAGAAACCCAGGAGAAAGGCCTTCCTTAGAAGAAGCCAACCCTGCCAACACCATGATCTTGGACTTCCAATCTCCAAAACTATAAATTTCTGATATCTGAACCACCCAGTCTGTGGTGCTTTGCTTGGCTCCCACTGGGCCGTTGAACACACTTGTGGTGAAAGTCACAGGAGATCAGAGTAGCCACTGGCAAAACGTTTGGGTGTGAGAAGTTTATTTGGGGTTCCTGTCCCCTAACCTCTGTTCCTTTCTTTTCACAACTCTCTTCTGGATCCCTTTCTGCTGGAACGTGCTCTCAAAGTAATCTTCAACCCGTATTTATTTGAAAAGGACTTAGGGTTTTAGCTTCCCCAGAAATACCTGCGTTTTCACATGGGAGTCTTGCAGTTAGATTACTTCAGGTAATAATAGAGCTGTTTGTGCCCTACTGAGAAGGTGGCCAAGGTGCATTTGGGCCAGCGGCCTAATCATCATCACAGAGTAACAGTCCCTACTTACCATGTGCTGAACACTGGTCTGTCTCTGTTTCCGTCTTCATTCATTGAAACCTCACAACATCCCTATGAGGCAGGTATGCTTATGTGAGGAAACTGAGGTGCAAGAGGGTTGAGTACCATCTCCAAAATCTCACAGATGGTAAGCTAGGATAGGAACCAATGAAGCCTGACTCCAGATACCACCCTGCTAACCACTTACCCCTCAAATTTCCTCAATGGTCCCCACCAGGACAGAACAGAGCCTGTGAGTGTCCTTTGTTTTTTCAGCAGTAGCTATGGGAGAACTTTCCTCTAATTTTTTCCTTTTAAAGTCCCTGAGGCAATGCCCTCTGTGGGAGATTTTATTGCTACTAAATATAGGCATCTCTTGGTGTGCTTAAGTCTCTTATATAAAATAGTGTAGTATTTCCATATAACCTAAGCATATCTTCCCATATACTTTATTTTTTTATTTTTAGTTTTTAGTACTGGGATTGAGCCTAGGGGTGCTTAATCACTGAAGCACATCCTCAGTCCTTTTTAAATTTTAAGACAGGGTCTCACTAAGTTGCTGAGGTTGGTCTCAAAATTGTGATCCTCCTGCCTTAGCCTCCTGAACCACTGGAATTACAGATGTGTGCCACCACTTCTAGCCCTGTGTACCTACAATCATCTGTAGATTACTTATAATACTCAATACAACATGAATGTAAATAGTTTTTATACGGTGTTGTTTAGGTGACAGTGATAAGGAAAAACTCTGTACATGTTCAGATGCAATTTTTTTTCCCCAAATATTTTCTAATCTGTGGCTAGTTGACTGCAGATGTGGAACTCATGGATGTGGAGGGCCAACTATCCTGCCGACTATGAGAAGGTTACACTTCTGCCTCATCAACTTCGGACTTGGCCATGATACTTGTTTTGGCTGCCAATAGAGTATGAGAAGAAGTGATGTATGCTACTTCTGAACAGGAGCTTAAAAAGCCATCCTGTGGTTTCTCTTCTCCCTTCTAGCATGAGGATCTTTTGAAGCCAAGGGCTGCTCCCTGAGCCCAGTCTCAGAATATTACAAAGATAAAATGGAGGAGAGCTGTAACCAACCTGTGAGTGAAAAATTTATCTTTGTTGAAAGCCACTGAGATGAAAGGGTTGCTTGTTATTGCATCATTACTTAGTAAAAACTGACTGATACGCTCTCTGAATATCAATAGATATAACATGAAATGCCAGGAATACTGTAAGGGTAATAGCCTTAAATAATTAATAAGCATGTCCTTAAGTAACCAATAAACTGTATTATAGTTTATCCAAGCAATCTTTCAAAACAGCTTTCCATCTTCCACAAATACTCCTGTGCATCTATCCAGTCCCATCTCAAAAGGCTAAGAAATCATAAGCCTTTGCCAACTCAGTACACCCAGAATTCATTCAGTCCAATACTTGCAAAGAGAATCAGAAAGAAGGCTGGAAAAGCCTAAAAGCTGTTCTAGGTTCCAGGCCATTGGATAGAATGGGAGAGAAAAAGCATGCATTTTCCTTTATAGATGGGAGTTAGAATGAGAGAATGCCTCCCTGTAGAATCTGTACTATTTTTTAGTTCCCAGCTGCTTGCTCTTCTCTCATAGAGTCTGTAAATTTATGGCCTGTGAGTTGATCATGGCATGTGGAAGACTTTTATTTGGTCCATGCCAAACAAAACACTGTTCTAAGTACAGGAGTTTGGATCAAGTGGATTGTGAAAAATTCAGAGTTTGAGATATTTTGCATTAAAAAAAAAAATCAATATTTCCACCTTTACTTGAAAAGTTGAAAGCCCTGGTTACCTGGGTTTGGGAATCAGCTCACTTCCCTTCCCCTTCCGTCTTCTCCCTCTTCTCTTTCCTATTTCTTCAATAGTAAGTCAAGGAGCTTTCTAGGAGCCCATTCTTTGCCACTCCAGGAGCATCACTCTCAGTCTTATTTTCAGAATTTGGAGTGACCCATCTAGTTCTCTGGGTCCCAAAGAGAGTTCCTCTGAGTGTCTCAGCGATGAAGACTGTCCTGAGAGTGAAGGGAAGTGAGGCTTCCCCCTGGGAATCTTGCCTATGTTTGTCCAGTGGATTTGACAGGACAGATTTGCATGCTTGTGTAGCTAGAAGGTCTTGGAGCAGCATAAGCCTCCTGCCCACTAGATAATTCTGTGGCTTAACAAACCACAACAGCTTTGATTACATGGAGAATACTAAGCAGTCAATGATTTGAAAATGATTTTACTGTTTTCTGTTATGGAAACTCACATGGAGGGACATTATGGGACTGTTTTGAAATGTTCTTAGCCTTCTAAATGTACAAATCACTAGATATTTCAGCAATTCTACATTTTACAATATGGAGCCAATGAGACCCACGTGCACATTACTGACACCAACCCTGGAGAGAGCCACTCACAGCCAGGCACATTCAAGGCTCCAGCCTGCCTCTTTCTTTTTCTCCACCAAATTTGCTGCCACACTGACCTATTCATTGACTAAACCTTCCCCCCAAGGCTCACAGACTGTGAACCCAGGACGAGGGCTATGCAGACAGCCATACGGAATGAGGACTGGGTACACACATTGCGGTTCCCAAACTCAGTAACAAAATCATCCCGGGGTTCTCAGGCCAGCGTCCAGTCAACTGCAGCTTTCTCCTGCTTGCCTTCTAAGGAGATTAAGAACAGACATTTTATTTTGTTTCCGTTTTAGTTTATTTGAAGGCTTTTATGATGTCTTGGTTGAGTGGCTCTTGGGACTTCCAAATAAACATGCTGCTTTTAAAAATGGCAAGTTGTTTTTATTTATTTCTTCTAGGTGCCCAATGACCTCTGGGTATATTAGGCAGCTTTAAATTATAATTAAAATAATAACAGTGATCCTAAAACAATAATAGATGTTGAATTATACAAACACCAAATTAGGATGTACAGAAAGTCAAGGAAGTCAGAGCAAGCATGGAATTTGAAAAGTTATCTTTGTGGCAACCGGACCGAAGGAAACGTCTCTCAAACAACAGCCTTGTTATTATTATTCTTTTGCTTGGTTTTGCCTTCCTATAAGGCTACCAAATTTTGTGTGGTGGTGGTGTGTGTGTGTGTGTGTGTGTTTTCTGGGCTTGGGGTGTGTGGGAAGTATCCCGGCTTTTAGTTGACCTTGCTTTGATTTTATAAACGGGAGAAAATAATGAAACACGCTTGTCGCCTAAATATAGCCTAATATTTCAATGATCTCTTGACAATTTCTCATGTCCGTGGACACAGGCAGGGGCACTCACATGGCGCTTCGCTGGATGCCAAATCCTCAGCGTGCTCCCGGGTCTCCCTCAGACGTGCATCTGCGTTTCTCCATCTGTCATCTTAGCTCATCTTCGTCTCCCAACTGTTCTTAAATTAAATGACTACATCTAATGGGAGATTTTCTCGTGAAAGCTTATGAGAATTTGCCCAAAGGCAAATTAAAACATTGCAATGTAATCACCAAACTCAACTCGCTGCCCCAGGCCGCCCCAGTGCCGAGTTCATCCACCGCACCTCGGTGGAGGAAAGCAGTCAGGAAGGAGAGCCACTGGAGAGAAGATGGAATCCACCTGCTGATGGCCAGAGTGGGGAAGGGTGCCTTCTTCAGGTGCAGAGAGAGAGGTCTGATGTGCAAGGCTCCAAAGAGCAGGGCAAAGAGAAATGGAGGGGGGAAAGTGAAGGAATATAAGCACGGCAGAGGGCGTGGTCTCAGGCTGTGGCATATTCCTCATGAAAGGATGGACAGGGGTTTCTGCAATCGTCCTGGGTCACTAGAGTTGATGATGGGACTTTTTGGCTTGGCTGGCCATTGCCCTCAGTGCTCCACTGGTTGAAGGAGGCAATAGCTTCAGCAATTCTAACGTGGATGGGTTTATCCTAAGGAGGAACCGGACAGACTCCCCAAGACAAAGATGTTCCCTAAGCATTGCTCACAGTATTACCGTCCTCCAATAGGGGGTTAAATAAATGATGGTACATCCGACACTGGAAGGCAAGGCCATCATGGAAAGGAGCACGGAAGTCTACAACTCACCGATGATATCAATGGTTGTGGATAGCATGTCTCATCCACCAATGACATAAAATAAGACCCTTAGGTACATGTGTAGGTATACAAGACGTGATAGGAGGAAGTTCAGGTTAACAGTGTTGACTTCTGGGTGGTGGAATTTGGGATGATTATAACTTTCTTTATGCTTTCATAAACTGCTGGCATAAAGATACACACTTTTTTCATAACCAGAAAAAGAAAAACTGAAATCTAGATCCACTTTTGAAAGAGACAGAGAGCAGCTTTGGATAATGATACGTGAACTGATGTGTTCTTTTCCTGCAGTTTCCAACACCCACTCCCCAAATGTTCCAAGGTACTGAATCCTGGAAAGAGGTCTGGCTGGGTCACCATGGGAAAAGGGAATTAGATGCCCTGGCTGGGCAAGTCTCATTTGATCACCATATCCCATTGGAACACTCAAAGTACTTCTTCAGAAGCCTCGTATCACCGTCATAAGGCAGAGGTGGGCAGGGAGTACGAAGCAGTTTCCTAATCTGGGAACCTGAGACATCAGAGGCTATTGGATTTGAGGGAGACCATGGTCCTGGTGAGACCAGTGTGTTGGTCTTCAATCCCTGTTCAGTGCTTCTACCACTAACCCGCAGAGAAGCGAGATGGAAAAGGTTTAACATAATCCTTTTAATAACTCAAGAAGTGGATATGAAACCTCTTGCACCTTTGTGCCTTGGGATGTTCAAGAGCTGGCTTCTAATCTGGTTCTGATGAAAGTGTTGCTAAGAGGAAATTTCTTTTTTTTTTTTTTAACTTCTATGCTATGTCTCCACGTTTCTGCCTCCCCAGCAAGCCTGTGAAGAGTCAAGTCAAGAATAATTCTGAGTCAGTACGATGTCATGTGCAAGACCTAGTAGAGTAGTTTTCAATACATGTTTGTTGACTGGGTGAATGGTTCAAAAGTTGGAACCACAGCTGGGTTCAGTGGTGTATGCCTATAATCTCAGTGACTAGGGAGGCCTAGGCAGGAGGATGGCAAGTTCAAAGCCAGTCTGGGCATCTTAGCAAGACCCTGTTCTAAAATAAAAAAATAAAATACGATCAAAAGGGTCTAGGCATATGACCCGATAGTGGAGTGTCCCTGGGTTCAATATCCAGGACCACACATACACACACAAGTTTGAACCATTCCACCAATGGAAAACAGTTAAGATCGGCACTGTGAAACCTAACATGAAGTGAACGATGTTCTTAATCTACAATATGCAACTTATTATCTGTTTAAAAAATCAATTCACACTTTCTAGGATTATTAGAGTAACAATAGTAATTGCTGACACTTGTACAGTTACTTGGTGCCAAGCACTGTGCTGACTCCTTTAAATAAATTTTCTCCTTTGATCCTACAAACCTCCCTTGGAGGTAAATACTGCTGTCATTCCAGTTCTCTGGATGATGACCCATGGCTCAGGAGGAAGTTACCCAGGCACATAGAGCATCAGTCTGGAATTTGCTTCCACATCAGTCTGGAATCCAATTCTACGCCTGTGCTCTTGACCTCAATCCTGGTTGAGAGTCTGGAGCAGATTTGAACGAAGAAGCAGGGTGGTTCTGTACCTGCTTATTTTCATTTGAACTTGAGTTTATTCTGAGTTAGCTTCCTGTAAACGCTCTTTCTACCAGCCCCTGTTCAGCAGATAAACCTGAAGGATGAAAGCTCAGGCTGCATGTTGTTACCCTGCTTTCTGGCAGTATCACTTCGCCCCTGGAGTATTAGCTTAAAGGTAGTATTTCCCTTTGTTTCTTAAATGTTCCTGTTTTTAAAACTTCCCTCTTCGTTTCCTCTTAACCAGCTGAGTGACAGAAACTCAATGCTGACCACTTCATTAGTCGATGACCTTGTCCCTCTGGCCTTCTGCCTGCTGGCTCTCCTGGGCAGGTTGCCTTACGTCATAAGTCCTTGTTAAAGGTCACGACCTTTGAGCCATCAGCACTGGGTATGTTGTTTTAATATATATCTAGAGAAATCAGGCCTGTCGGATCACATTAGGTCCTATTTATGGACTGCACGCCAATACCCGCAGTGGAGACAAACCTTTGAAACACAACCACGACTAGTTCCCAATGAGGACAGAGGGGATTATATTCCATCAGTGAGCCTTGTGAGCTGCCTCCCTGCTCATTGGCAGGGCCACCTTCCTCCTATACAGAGAAAACCCTTATACATAGTAGTCTCATCAAGGAGTGAAGCTAAGAGGTGTGGAAGGTTGCCCAACCAGATGCGTTAACGGGAGCTTGGAGGCCGGACTGCTCGTGGCAGGTCATTGTACGGTGATAAAGGACCAAGGTAACAGCTACTGCTTATTGAGTGATTATCCTGCGGCAGGCACGAGACCCAGCTTCTGGCATGCATTAGCCCGTTTCTTATTCATAATCTCCCTGTAAGGGTAGATACTATTCTTATCACCATTTTATGGATAGAGAAACTGAGGTTCAGAAAGGTCCCACTAAGTATGGGGTTGGAATAGATCCCAAAGTTGCTCCTGACTCTTAGGCTGCCAGGATCCTGCCCTCATGCGAACTGTTCTCTTCTTTGAGGGGGAGTTTTAGGTGGTGTTTAAGGAGGATCATATTGTCATTCCTTTCCTAAAGAAAAGCCCCCAAAAATCTCAACTTGACCCAACAGATGATTTGTTTAAAAACTGAGTCTGGGAATAGGCCAACCCTCCCCATCCCCCTTTTTCCTTTCTCCTCCAGGATTGATTTTAAGTTCATTCCCACATCCCGTGGGAGTCTGGTTGGACAGATCCCTTGATGGAGATTAGAAATAGCTCTCAAAGTCTATTTTTAAGGAAACTGTGATGTCAGAAAATGAGGCAGGAATGAACACCAAGAGACAAGAACATACACCAGGAAGTGCTCAGACACCAGAGTGGGAGCAGCTGGCCAGGACGGGGCGGTGGGTGGGGCTTCTCACCTGGACAACAGATTCCTCTCACATTCACTGTTTTGCCCACAGGAAGCTCAGTCATGGAAGATAAATGCCACTGTCCTGCACCAAACTTGCTTTTCTAACTAGAGAAATAGGGCCTGACACGCATCCAGAGATGGCTGCTGGGCTCTTCCCGGGAAACTCAGGCATAATGCGGAGGTGTTTGGTGACACTTCCTTTGAAGGGTTTGGTTTTGTTTGGTGTCCTTGTCTGGCGGGTTAGTCTTTTTGACTGCATTAACTCACCTGGTAGAGCATTTTCTTTCACTGAGAAACAAGAGAGCTGAAACTTACCTCTCTGATTCCGGCCAAGCTGGACACCATCCAGTTGCAAAGGCTAAACTCCTGGAGGCTAGAAATTACATCTTCCAAGCTAAGGAATAGAAGAAAGGAAAAGAACTGCATTGGGGAATGTTCAGTGAACCTTTGAAAGCCGAGTGGCTAACGAGTGAGAGATCTTCCCAACTCCTCTCTGCTTATTTTTCTTGGATGAGATTTTCATCTGGGGCAAGGGTTTATTAAAGCCATCCCCCACGTCACCCGTGTCACAAGCTGACGACAGCTACCTGCATTCATCCGTGTGGCTAATGCTGTAGAAGAACACAGTCTTTAACTGAAAAAGGAGTTTTTAAGAATGCAGCTCAGGGCAGCCAACCCCAAGATGGCATCTGATATTGATTAGAAATTATAAAACCCTCTAAGTTGAGCTGAAGAAATATTGGTGGAGGGATCAGGAAACAGGGAGGAAAACTGAGAGTGAAATCTACGCTGATTTAAAGTGACTGCAGCCTCCCACCACTCCTCAGCCACGACATTTCTGCCTGTCCATCCCAGGGAGAGGATTCAAGCGGTGTTAACTACTGAGCACTCGCCTCGCTTTCCAGTCCCCTTTCCCTGGGTAGCTGCGGTGAGTTGGCTGCCGAGATGTAGCCCTGAACCTATCCATCAAGTCTAAGGAAGAGAGAGTTAGAAAGGCAAACATTATCTGGAATCAATATCTTTACAAATCCAAAGGAAACCCCAGCTCCCGAAGGGTTAAGCCAGGGAAGGAAAAGCCATCAGGCTGTTTAGTGAGCTAATGTTTTTATTGATGGGGGAGGCCTTTAAGGCCCTAACAGGAAAAGTGGGGAAAGTGGCAGATTGTTTGGCTGGGAAGAAAGAAGGGAAAGAACATCATGCTCCGTGCTCTTTACTGCTCCCTACAGTCAAACCCTCTGCCATCCAACTGATGCAGAAGACATCCCGTCACCTGAACGATATTCAACTCAAGGTGGTTTTCTGCTCTCCTATCCCCCGCTCTCCAAGTGGAACCCACATCTTCCCCTAACAACTTTGCTATAATGCACATCTCAGGCTAATGCCTGCACGGCAGAGCACATCTTAATTTAACAACTGTTTTATAAAGTACATCTCAAGCTCACATTCTTAGGATAATCCATATTTCACCCTAACTACCCTGGCATAACACTTCAATCTAATTCCCCCACTGTAAAGTACACTGCAATCTAACACCCTCATATAATGTACATCTCAGTCCATTATTTTGTATTTTGTAAGCCATATTTTGATATGTCTTTTCCATTAAGTCACAGAACTGTCTGGAGACAAGGGCTATCCTTGCGCTGAAAGCTTCCATAGTTTTCACGCCATCCTTTGGTGACAGGCTGCTGATGGATATGCGTCTGAACTTTCACCTTTGCCATCTTGGGTTCAGCTCTGGCTTGTTTCTGTACTCTGAGTCTTAAGCATCCTGTTGGGAGCAGGGGTAACCAGAGAGCACTGCACAGTCCTGAAGGGCCTTCTCTTGTGCTAACCAGCAGGGCGGGCCACCTCAAAAGATCAGAGTCTACCTCAGGAAAGGGCCGTGGCAGGTCAATGTCAGGGTCAGGGGTCAGGGTGTAGCTGCTGGCTAATAGAGTGTAAGCTAACACTGTTGTCAAATTGCTGGGCTAAAAGACAATGGCGGCCTCCCGCTGAGGACCTTACCCTGGGGGAGGGGGCTATTGGCTTTATTGGAAACCTGCCAGTCTCAGAGGTGATGGAAGTGGCTGATCATAGCTAAAGACTGTTTGATTGTTGATGGAGAGCCAGTTCTGTGGTTGGTCCCCAACTGAAAGGCCTACAGAGCGGCTTATTGATGGCTGAGTTTTCCCACATATGATGGATTTCTCCTCCATTTCACACGCAGCTGGATTACCATTCAGTTGTGGAGGTGGACAGCAGCGGCTCTTGGACATAGATTTTTCTGGAACCAAGAGCCACTAGAGACCATGTTGTCACAGACTTTTGGATTAGCACCAGCCTCCTGTGACCAGTCCAATGGGCTGATTGGTTCTTGAAAGGAAACTAATCCAGAGTGAATTCCTAAGAGGTCCTTCAGGTTCAAGGGATTTGGGGGGAACATCAAAGAAGGCAATGATTATATTCTGGAAGAGATTGAGTATTCTGACTATCAAGATCCCAGCCTCAAAATTTCAAACTATCCCAAGTAGGAGGAAAAAAATTGAATTTCTTTATCTATTGGTAGAATTTAACTAGGTTAACGGTGCCATTAAATATTAGAAGAAAAGAAGGTTACCAAAGACTTTGAATTCCAAAATTTCCCTGCATGAATTCAAGACTGATGAAAACAGGAGGTGAAAAACGAAGTACAGGAATGAAAACTGATCTTTATAAAAGGCATATGGATCATGGAGAATTACCAAGCAAATACAAACCCCCCAATACCCCTGTTAAGACAGGCAGTCAGTGCCCAGAAACCACAAATGAGAGAAAAGTATAGAAACTGCAAAGTTGTTCCTGTCTTGTGTTATGCCCTGGGACATCCCAGAGAGAAACGGTAGTAATAGTACTTAAGTCTCTGGTGTGACAAAGTTAGTAAAGCATCTTGGGAGCAAAGGGAGGCCGTGATGTGAAGTTGCTTTCTCCTGGCGAAGGGTAGACTGAGGCTGGTACCCACCACCCTCCACTGCTTTGCAGGACAGGACAAGTGTGGCCTTGGCCATGTCAGTGTGGTATAATGGCAGGTGGTGGGGCTTAAGCTTGACTCTGGATTCCATGTTCACATCGTCAATCTCCAGTTTCTTCTTTACCATCCACCCAGCTACCATGGGGATTAAGTCAGATGCAGAACTGCTAGTGGGGTGCTAGGCACAGAGTCCACATTCAAACCCTTCTTCCTTAAATAGTGGCATCAGTTTTCTGATGATGGGTTTTAACAAATATAGGGTCTTGCATGATATAGTTTCTCTTTGGGAACCAACGAAGATAATCTTCTCTTTAGGTGGTTTAGGTAAACTCCACTTGACCAAAGAGATGACTGAAATCAGAGTTAGTGAACTATGGCCTGTAGACTGAATCTGGTCTACTTTCTACTTTTGTAAATAAAGTTTTATTGGAACACAGCCGTGCTCATTCATTTACCTACTATTTGTGGCTCCTTTTGCACCACAACAGTGAGTTGAGTTGCTTCAACAGAGATGATATGACCCACAAGCCCTAAAATATTTACTATTTGCCCCTTGATAGAACATGTTTACTAGCTCCTGACTTATGCCAGCAGAACACTCTCTCTTTTGTTTAAAGGTATCTTGTGAGGAAATACAACACGTGAAGCAGGTACAAGAAACAGAGATCTTTCAGGGAACCAAACTTTCCCCTGTTGGCACAAAACTTATTGGTAGGACTTCTGAAGCCATTCCCGTGGTTCCAGGGAGCTATCTGAGAATTATGACCTGGATCATCTCTGGATACTTCTTAAAAGTCCTAGAAATTCAGTGATCTCTTAAGAGATTATATAGATGGCATAGCAAATCTGCATATACCTGATGAATCCTGTTTAAAAAATTACTAGTAAGTGTGGGAAGTTGGGTAGGTTACTTAATTTCTGTATGATTCCATCTCCAAAAGATGAGGGTAAATTAGGCATAGTGGTACAAACCCATAATCCCAGCTACTCTGGAGGCTGAGGCAGGAGGATCACAAGTTCAAGGTCAGCCTGGGCCACTTAGCAAAATCTTGTCTCAAAATAAAATAAAAGGGACTAAGAAGCTCAGTAGTTGAGCACCCCTGGGTTCGGTCGTCACTTCTGCCCCAAGCCCCTAAATCCCAAAATGAAAAGAGGGTCATTGTATTTGCTACACAATTTGCTATAAGGATTATATAGTTTATATTTACATATATATATATATATATATATATATATATATATATATATATACACATCTCACTTGATAGAAAACCTGGCTCATAGAGAGCACTGAGGAAATGTTAATAATTATTGATATTTTATTATTGGTATTTTATTTGAATTATATGATATTTAATTTTAATTATATGAATCAGCACAGATATTAATGATAATTGAATTTATTAACTGTGAATATCAATATTACTAACATTATTAACATTAATAATGTTAATGACATTAATATAACATGTTAATATTAATGCCGATATTGATAATCTTATAATTATTGTTCTTAATATTTTGGGTCTTCATTTGTGCTCTAGAGATCATCTGCACATTGTCCCAAATATATCTAAACATTTCTCTGCTTCTGAGTTAAACGATTCTGTCAGTCACTCATTCGATGTGTATGCCAAGCTGACAGCTAAGTGAGTGGAAGTCATTCTGTGCCCCCTGCGCGGCGGGCCTTTTCTTTCCCAGCCCTGTTGGTGGGTCTCATTGGTGTTTGTGGTTCCACGTCTTAGATGGAGTTCGGAGTGATACTCCTATTCAAGACAATTTCTTACTCCTCCATCTCCAATGGTTCCACAATTCATTTTTCAACTAGCAGTTTGGTTTCAATGCCTACAAAGTAATTAGACCTTAAAGGCTCTTTACCAGGATTTTATCCTGTCAAAAATGCAAAAGAAACAAAAATTATTACTTGATATTTACCAACTGTCTTCCTTGTGGTAGGCAGATTCACAGGTGTAACCGCCTTATCGTTGAAGATGACAGTGGATCCAGTCACATTTGTCTCGAAAGTTGATGGACAGTTCTAGAGGCCCAAGTTCTCAGCTGCTGCCATGGGACATGTCCCTGCCAAATGGCAGATGCTGGGTCAAGAGGTTTCCTAAGTTGTGTAAGTGCTTTTTCTATATCTGGATCTAGAATGGTCAAGCAGAGGGAACTTGTTGGGGAGTTACATTTTCTACCATTGTCAATAGAATGTCAGACTGAACAGAGCTACAGATGCCAGTGGATGAAGGTTTAGTGCCTCTTTGACTTCATCTTTCCACCCTCATTAACTGGTTCCGGTCTCCCAGGCCAAGATGCAGAGCTTCCATACAGAGCAACAGGCAGAAAATATCATCCCTTGGCAGTTTAGATAGTCCTCCATACAGTTGGGGGCTACTCATCCAGTGGTCAAGTGTATGGGATTTTTTTTAGTTTTTTAATTTTTTAAAAATTATTTATTTATTTTTTACAGACTGCATTTTGATTCATTGTACACAAATGGAGTACATCATTTCGTTTCTATGGTTGTACAAGTGTATGAGCTTTGAAGTAAGATAGCTGTGGGCTCAAGTTCTGCCCCTGCCCCTTACTGGAAAGTTTCCATATCACTCTCAGCTTCAGTTTCCTCATCAATAAATGAAAATAACAACTATCTCACATGCTATTTTGCATATCAAGTAAAACAAAATCAAGTAAATGGTAGTGGCTGTAATTTTCATTATATTATTAAAATAGAAAAGAATCAAAACATACAGCTTCTGTTTGGGGGCACCTTAAAGAATAGCATGATATAATATATAAAAAATGCAGGAAGCAAACTTGAAAAACATCTGTGCCTCTACATCCAAATAATATAAGTTAAAAGATAATTAAAAGCTAAGTGTATCAGAGTAACTCATGGATATGATTTGCTCTCATAATTTCATGTAACTAGACCGTAAACTCCTAGATAACAGAGGCTGTGTCCATTCGCCTTTGTATCTTCAGCATTTTCTGGCAAAGAACCTTGCACATTTCAATACTCAGTATGTATCTGTTGAACTGAACTGAACTGATTTCTTGGTATATTCAGTACATTTCTATGAAAAGCATCACTGGCACAACTAATGTACGCACAGATGGGAGACATGAACACCACCCAAATCCATGAAGTATTGAAATAAACACACAGAAAATCAAGACAAAACAGAAACTCTTATACAGAAAGGGCAAATGCAATGGAATATTATTGGGCAATAAAAAAGAATGAAGAGATGCTATATTGAGGATGCCCCTGGAAAACATCAGGTTGAGTCACAAAAGACCACATGTCCAATGATTCCATTCTGAAATGCCCACGAGACAAATTTCATAGAGAGAAAGATTGGTGGTTAGCCAGGGTTGAGAGGTTTTGGAAGAGGGAAAGAGTAGGATTTCTCTTTGGGGTGATGAAAATGTTTGAAAATTAAGTAGAGTAATGGTTATGTAACCCAGTGAATATAATAAAAAGCATAGAATTGTACACTTTCAGTGGGTAAATTGCTTGGAATGCAAATTATTTCTCAATAAATCTGTTAATATTTTAAGGAAGAACAGGCAAACATTTGAGATGCCTTTGGAATACTGGAAATATAGAGGAATGCTTCAAGGTTGTTCAACAATATGCTTTAGGATCTAAAAATGTACTGAGTATAAAGTTTATAGACTTATTATAGAATGCATAAAATACAAAACTTATTTTTGTTTAAAAATGCATGTAAAATTGAGATGCATATACTCCATGAAAAGTGAAAAGGCGCCCAGACTGGGCACGGGAACTCACGCAAGAGAATTTATTAGGCAGATGAGCGGTGTCTACCCTGAAGAGAGGGAGAGAACACAAGAGAGAGGGCATGGCGGCGGAGCTTCACTTAAGCAGTTGCATTTCCCGGGCTAAGGACCATAGGGCCAATTGCTGAGCAGTTAAACTTCGCGGGTTAGGCACTAAGCCAATGGCTGCCGAGCACAAGCTGACAAGTGGACCAATGGCTGGCTAGGATCGCTGACTGACAGCTGGGGTGCTGTCATGCCCCCTTGACTTTCCCTGCAGGCGTGTCTTGTGCCCACCACCCAGGAAGGAGCCCCACGTGGTGGTAGGGTGCGCTGGTTGTAGGCAGCCTGAGGCCCAAGGCGAGAGCCAGACTGCAGGGCGAACCCAGCGCCCACCTACTGCCTGCCACCGCCAGCGGGCACCTGGTGGGTTCTCAGGGACAGAGCGCTGCGTCCACCCGCCCGTCAGCCCAGGGAGCACTGCGCTCTGTACATGCTTTCCTGTGTGTAATCTAAAGACAGATGATCACTTGATTGAGGCGTTGTTATCTACAAACTACACCATTTTAAGTGTACTTTTATTTTTTTACAATAAAAAAACAGAAAGATTTCATAGAAGGAATTGGAAGCCTATACATCAATATGTATATCCTAAGGGAATTAACAAGTGATTTAAATTTTCTACTTTAATGAAAACTTGCATTTTATAAAATTTCTTTAATGAATTGACATCATTTTGGAAAGAGGCAAGTGGTATTAAAATGTACAGCATAAGAAGAAGTGTAGAGGCACCAGGGTTGAAGTGACAGCTGGTTAACAGGGACAGGCATCTCAGAGGGGAAATGAAGGTGTTAATGACTGGAAATGGCTCCCGGATGGCAAAGAAATATCATGCATAGAGAATGTCCAGGGCCCAAGTAATAGGGAGCTCATGTGGGGTCTTAGGAGGGATGCAGGAGGCAAGTCACTTAGGGGCAAGTTGGAGGGAGGCTTTGAGGAAAGGTGGGACGGAGAGAGTCTGATATCAGGATAGAGAGGTACCTCCTGTTCAGTGAGAAAAAATGTTGCAATTGATCAGTGATGTCTGCCATGGGTATAAGAATGGAGAGTAATGGCATCCATGCCATGTATTGGCCACCCCTGGAGGGGCACTACTTCAAGGTAATCTGGTTTCATTCTGTAAGTCCCTTAAAAACCAAAATACATTTAGGCCTTACAAAGTAGACTTGGAGGTCTAATCTGAATTCCTGTAAATTCCCATGAACATATTCCAATCCTCACATAATCAGTTCACTTGATAACACTAGCCTTGTGGGGGTGGGGGAGGCCCGCCCCAAGAAGGGTAGACTTTCTACCCTAGAATGATACCAGTTGAGAGACTGAAGAATGCACAAAGGGGAGAGGGGTGGAATGGAGACAGAAGAGGTGGGCACCTCTGCCTCTTGCAGCCCTGTTAGTTACTAGAAAGCCCCTCTGGAGGATGGGTGCTGGCTGCTCCCCCTGAGACAAGCCTTCCTTCCCTCCAGCACAAGGTATTTTTAGTACATCCTGGGCACCAAATAACTGTTCGGATGTCAAACAACAAGTCAAAACTCTGGATATCACTCAACTCCAGTCAGTTGTAACAGCTGACAAATATAAAATATAACATAGACCCTGCTAGTCTTGCTCTTCATTTTCTTCAATATGCATATTCAAGAATCTCATTCCATTCCTAGCTGTCAGAGATGGTGACAGTCGCGGGGGGTTTGCTAGCTTTATCAAGGGAGATTATTTTTTCAACTCAAATTATTTTCCATTGTAAATGTTTAAATCCATATTAAGTCCAGATTAATGCAGGAAGCAGCTTCAAAGGATATCGACTGGGGAAGAGAAATAATAATAAATGAAATGGTTAAGGATGGGTCCCATCTAAAGGCATATTTTCAGACTAGAAAAGAAAGTTGTTTGGATTTAAAAGATAGCTAAAGAAAATATGTTTCCCAGGAATTGCTGGATCTTTTCACAGACACCCAAACTTTGTACACAAACTAGGGCCTGTATCACTTTTTTTTTTTTCCTTCCCGTGATTAGAATTAATAATGCAGATAAACCCTAAACAAATCAGGATTAGTGTTAACCGCATCTTGAGGTTTAGGATGCTATACGAAAATGAAAAGAGAGAGAGAAAAAAATGGGTTGCTTGGAAAAAAAAAAAAAATCTGCCAGGGCCCAGGGAGAGGAGGCACGTGAAGGGGCCGGGGGAGGGGAACAGAGTAATAGAGCGGAGGGAGGACCAGCTGAGCTGGGTAATCAAAGCCTTCTAATCGCTGCAGCTCTGGAGATGTGTTCAAAGGCTCTTTCCTGACCACAGGCTGAGCGAGGTCGCAAGGGAAATGCAGTTGCCGGGAAGGCGGAGGGGCGTCTGGGATCTCTGGATGGCTTTGCTATCGGGCTTTGTTAGGGGAGGTCAGCTGGATGGTCAGGTTTTAGCATCTCCTCAGGAAGCAGGTTCAACTTTCTGGTTGTTAGGGAGCGATCCCACCCCCTCCCCCACTTGCCAAACCAGCCCAGGGAAGAAAATTTCAGGCCTGCATGTCTGTTCCCACCAGGAAAGTTTCTCCCAGAGCTCAGAAGTCGGATCTAAGAATAATTTTTTTTACTCTGAAGAGTTTTTTAAATTTATTTTTAATTTTTTTTCCCAAGGTGCTGGGGATTTGAACCCGGGTCCACGTGCACACTACGTGAGCACTCTACAAGATGAGCTATTTGCTCACTTGAATAATTGTTTTTTTTAGACAAATAATTGTATGTTGGGGTGAATTTTAAGGCTGCCGTTTAGATTCTTTGATGTATCTGCACTGGGGTCATTGAAAATGGCTCTGACCCATTGAATCCAAATTGGGTTCCCTTCCTAAGGGCTGCAGATGAGGGAAACCGAGTCCCTTTCCTTTGGTCATCATTATGGACTTAATTCAGAGTGAATAAAGACTACTTAGGACCTTTAAATTCTCAGTGGAGAAAGAACTGTCCCCCACTCAAACTCACATGACCAGTTATTTCAGCTGTCACTGGCACTAGGGACAACTACTGCTTGAACACCACCACCCCCCCAACTCCCATTTTGGCCCCAAATGACTCCGTAATTGTCTTGCTTTCTCACTTCCCTTCCCTGTGCTGAGCTGCAGCCCACGCTGGGATCTGGAGCCCTTGTGACAGGGCCCCCTGTCGCGCCGGCTCTGCTGGCTTCTCTTTGGTGAACACACAGATCTGTTTTGTCCTCATCTTTCTGCTCTGAGGCTTTTCACAGTTTTTGGAGTTTTGAGAGATCATGTCTCCCATCTGTTTCCTGTTCCGTTTTTTCAGCACTTCCTCTTCTGTGTCCTGCACTACTGACCAGGCGCACAGGGCGGCTAGAGGGTCACTCCCTGCCTCTGAAGGACAGGAGTCTGTAGCATGTAGGTTTGCTCCTTGATCTCTCCCAAAGACGTACTAGAACGGAAAGAGATGGGCGGCTCTGGACTGGGCGCCTCTCGGGATGTAATTCTTGCACAACTTCTGTGGTCATTTGTGGTGACTGTGCAGTAGACTGCGGGCAGCAAAAGCAACCTAGGTTTTAGGAACTCTTGATAGTTACCATGGTAACTCAAGATGCGGGTAAACAGAAATGAGATCTGGGGGGAAAAGTATAAATCGAACACAAAATGTTCAACCTTCAGAAAACCTCATAACACTAATGATGGGTGAAGAATGAGGGAGAGGGGTGTCGTGGTGATTTGGTTTTTTTTTTTTAAACAAAGCTGAGATTGCGGATGTGAAAACATGAATTGAATTCCAGAATAAAAACAAAGCAGGATTTTTTTTTTTTTTAAGTCGGCACACAGAACTTAACAACCATTCCAAGCCATCCATAAATCCAAAACAGCATGCTGCTAAGGGTAAAACATTTTTACAGCTTTAGTTGTTAGTGGTCCACATAAAGAATGCTGTCCTACATGAAACTGGGGGCACCTCCTAGACACCAGGACCTTTGTCGCCAAAGAGGAAGTTAAGTGGAAATACAGCCCTTCCAGTGTGCATGTAAACAGAACTGCCAATGGTGAAGAGGATGCTGGTGATATGATGAGATGCATATCATGACTCACACACGTTTTATTTTATTTTTTTAAATTTTTACTAATTTATTTTTTTAAATAGTTTTTAGATGTCAGTGGACCTTTATTTTATTTATTTACATGCGGTGCCAAGAACCGAACCTAGTGCCTCACGCATGCTAGGCAAGCACTCTACCCCTGAGCCACAACTCCAGCCCACACACACACTTTAGGTTATGTCATTTTATAGAGTACATATGCATACACACACACACACGTATAGATAATATCCACAAAAATATGTAGTTAAGCCTCTCTATTTGTGGATTCCTCATCTGCAGATTCAACCAAATGCAGGTTAAAAATATTTAGAAACAAACTTCATCTATACCGAATAAATATAGACCTTTTTCTTGTTGTTATTCCCTAACAATGTAGTATAACAACTATTTACATAGCATTTACATTATATTGGGTGATACATGTAATCAAGACGATTTAAAGTAGACAGGTGGATGTACCTAGGTTATATGCAAATACTTTGCCTTTTTATTTATTTATTTTTGTTAGTACGGATGGATCCCAGGGGCCCTTTACCACTGAGCTACATCCCCAGCCCTTTATATTTTTTTATTCTGAGGCAGGTTCTCATTAAGTTGCCTAGAGCCTCACTAATTTGCAGAAGTTGATTTTGAACTTGCCATCTCCCTGCCTCAGCCTCCTGAGTCATGAACCCAGCTACTAAGACATTTTAAACGAGGGACTTGAGTATTCACAGCTTTTGGTAACTGGAGGGGGTCCTGGAATTAATCCCGCTCTGATACCACATGCATGCGCGCGCACACACACACACACACACACACACACACACACACACACACGGTGAATATTCCCAATTCAAAAATCTGAACTCCAAAGTGCTCCAAAATTCAACTTTTATGGGTGGCAGGGGGATAGGAGGATTGAACCCAGGGCCTCAACCATGCTAGGTGGACACCCTACCACTGAACTACATCCCTCACTCCAGAGCTTTCTGAGCACTCACGTGATGCCATGGGTGGAAAATTCCACATCTGCTCTTCCGCGACGGTTGTAGTCAGAGTGCAGAGACACCAAAAATATTGTATAGAACTACCTTCAGGCTGCGTGTATGAGATACAAATGAACTATAAATCAATTTCACGTTTAGGCTGGGGTCCCATCCCCAAGATCTCTCATTCCAAAATTGGAAAAATTCTGCAATCTGGAACACTTCTGGTGGTAAACATTTTGGATAAGGGATGCTCAACCTGTGTGAGTGAGAGAGAGACAAGCTTTCTCTCCTGCTAACGCAAAAATCAGGCTCATTATAAGAACTATCTAATAGGTAGTTCCCGTTTAACACAATGATTTGGAGTACTAAAACAAAACTAAATTTTTTTTTTAAAAGATAATCATTAAAGACAATGGATCAGCTAGCAAGGCATCTGAAATGGATTTTCAGAGAACTGCTACCATAAACCCATTAAGGGTTTCAGGAGACATCTCCGCAACAGGTAGGGCTCTTTTGAAGGAAGGCTTTGCTCCTGACCCTCCCTTCCATTCCAGGGAGGAGAAGTCCTGAGTGGGGTCACTTTAAAGTCCCAAAGGTGTTGGCCCTTCCAATTCCCTCTCCTCATTCAACAGATGGTGTAGATTAGCTCCAAGTTTGTTTAGGTCGAAGGCGACTGTTAAGTCCTGGGTTTTCCATGACAGTGGCTCTCTCCAGTGCCCTCTGCCAGGGTCCCAGCTTGCATTCACCCAGCTATCAGGCCGGACTTTTTCTTTGTGGAAACCGTGTTCTGTGCAGCACACTCAGATGTCTGGGCCCGTCACAGGTTAGCTTTATTCTTTAGTGATGTGGAAAAAACTGTCCTGGGTGATTTAGGGATGTTTGGTCAAAAAATGGCCAGTCCACAATAGAGATTTTATCAGGAAGAGACAGTAATTATGCCACTTTCCTGCTCTCCCTTAAAAAAAAGTCAACTCACTGGTTCTGAGCAGTAGTTCATTGTTTCCCATTTTTACATAATTGAAACGAGAAAGTTCTTAAAGTTTGAAGAGTGGTAATTAAATTCTGAATTGGATGGGATATTTGTAATTTTGAATGCTTGAATTCTGAGAGGAAAAAACTGTGTAATGTTGTTGGCTAAATGACCCTAGTCATTAAGATTCCTACAGCATTATTTAGTTAGTTGGCTTTTTATAACACCATGAGGTTTGCTGGATGGCAGAGGAAGCCATCAGCCTCACAAGGAGAAGAAGCATTTCAGGGAAGAGCCACTGACTGCTGAATGGGGGAGAAGCATCCCCTTAAATTTCTACCAACAATCTGCATTAGTTTTTCTGGACTCCTTGAGATCAAGGAACTGAGTGGGGCCTGTTGAGGAAAATGAGCAGAAATGACTGTTTTTGTGAGGCCAATGGAAACCATGTCCAGATCCAGGAAAAGAAAAGTGAGACAGGAAAGGGAGGGTCACATTTTTGAAGGAAATCATGCGGTATTTTGGTAATCCTTTGTTGATGAAAAAAAAAAAAATTAACAGCACATTAATTATGTTCTAAGAATGGGGCGTCACTGGTCTGCATCTTGGGTCTTTCCAAGGCTGAGCATTTCATAGTAAATGTCCAAGCATTTTCTACTCTGTGAATTAGAAACTTGGGCTCCCAGACACACACTGAACACTTCCACCCTGTTGACATCTGTCCCAAGCCCCAGTCCAGGAGATAGGACACCATTTTACAAGACGACCCGATAGTTTAGGATCTTTGTAAGACTGGTAGTGATCTATCCCTGCAAAGTAATTAAACTGGATATGCCAAGAAAGTCTTCTCCCTCTCTTTCCTGCTTCTTTCTCTGCTTCCTTCTTTCTCCTTATAAAAACTTGTTGTTAGTTATGTAATAGGTATGTTTCTTCCACAATAATTCAAATGTTCATATTCAGGCATAAACAGCATAAACCCAACACTGACCCTTCTTTGAAGCAGAATGAAGGAGATAGTTGCCACCCCCTCTGGAGGTACATGCTGGGTTAGACATGCATGGCTGTGGGAAGAAAAATGATCACACATTTTCTTCCTCCTTTTATCTCTGCCTGGGGGCAATGTCTTCTCATGGACTCTGGTCTGGCCATGGGATTTTCTTTGGCCAATGGGACAATAGCAAATTTGATGCAAGCCTAAACTAGTGAGGTGCTCAGTCACCGTGGCTTGTTCTCCTGCTGTGCTTTGGGATCCTGAGACCAAGTGAAGGATAAGAGAACCACCTCAGCTGACATTGAGCCTACTGTTGGCCATGACAGTGAGGACATTCTTGTTTATCCAGCTCAGTCAGGCTGACAGAATAGAATTGTTCTGCTTCCCCACAAAACTCTGAGAAGTGATTTATTGTTTTAAGTGGCTATGTTTTGGGGTGATTTGTTACGCAGCAAAAGTCACATAACAAACCATAATTAAAACTTGTTCTTTTTCTCCTTTAAGCTTCTTTAAGCTTTAGGGATAGTCTTATTTAAATAGAAAGCACTGTTCACTTATCTGACTATTAAGTGTTACGCAATGACAATGAACCCTTCTGATTGAGAATCTTAGCAAGTATTCCCGAGTAGCTTGGTGGTCATGTGCTAAGTGCTCATGAAACAGGGTTTGTGGTCCTGTTTCAAGGAAAGTGGTATTTCTCCTTCTAGCTGTCGTGAGGGAAGTCCTAAGGGTGAGACTCCAAACAGGGCTTGGTGATGTGGCTCTCATGCCCTTCCCTTTCCCACCCCATAGTCACTTTCTCTTATCTCTGAGCCTGGTTAAAATCTTCTATCTGCATGTCCCTTATCACTGCTATCGCCATCTCCCTCCTTAGTGACTTCTTTCAAGTTAGCATCCCTCTCATCAAGAATGTAAGAAAGAAAGGATATTAGCACTGCTATGTCCTTTTAAGTAAAATAGAGGTTTTTGTCACAGCATGCTTATTCTTTGGGGGAGAGGCTGTTGGGGGAAACTCTTCCAAACCATTCTTCGTTCTATTTCTTTTGTGCTCTGTCTCCATTATTTTTGTGCCATTTCATTCCAAAAATGCTCACTGTGACTAAGGATCAGAATAGTTCTTTAATAGTTCTGACCTCCACCTACCATGCTCTATTTAAAAGTTCTCAGGGGACCCCCACACTCCACAATGTTCCATTCTCTTGGTCAACCACTGAGGGACTTCCACAATTTGGCCTGACTCTGCTTCACCAAACAGGCCTGTTCTTATTCCATATGTGAACACACTGTGGCAACTGCTCTGAGCTAAATCTCCTTCACTGTCTGCTCTAGACCCTTCCATTTTCCTACTTAGAGTAACAGACATCTTTTTTATTTTTATTTTTTGTGGTGCTGGGGATCGAACCCAGGGCCTTGTGCTTGTGAGGCAAGCACTCTACCAACTGAGCTATATCCGCAGCCCAACAGACACCTTTTGAGGTTAGGCCTAAGTGACTCTTCTCCCCCATAAAGGCTTCTCCAACCACTTTTCATGGAGTCATTTTACTTTTCTAAACTGACAACCCTTAGCATCTCGGGTTCTCAGGCACTAATTTTTTAAAAAAATCTCATTCTGCATGTACGGTCAGTTACCACCCTTATGTCTTTTAAGTCCTACAGACTTAACTGTGTGCTCCTTGGGGACTTGTCATATCCCCTGAAGTGCCAGGCAGAGTGATGAGTATAGGTTGGTGCTCAATATATGCTGGGCATGCAACCTTTGAGAGTGGTATTTCTCAAGGTGTGCTCATGAACTCCAGTGTCAGTATGACTTGGGTGCTTGGTAAACACCATCTCCTGGGCTCTTCCTTGGGCCTAGTGAATTTGCCTTTCTGCTGGGAAGGCCTGGAACCGCATGGTAGACAAACATCCTGGGAGACTCTTAAGATCATAACGATTTGAGAATCCTTCTTTTACTGCAGGTTCTCAAGTGGTCCAGTTGACCTCTTACTTCTTTGTGCAAAACCCAGGGATTCTGGACTTACTGAAACTTCTAGAATCCAGAGGCATGATTTTCATCTGGGAATAGGGATGGTGTGTTCCTGGAGAAGGGTTTGAAAAGGCAGATTTCAAATAATAATATGATTTATATCTGGAAACAGTCCCACATTGTTCTTATGGAACTGTTCCCAAGTATAAATCAAACTACAATATACAAATTTGCAACATGCAAACCACAATATGAACATGACAAAAATCTCAGATGATACAAAGAACTGCTAAAAAATGGGCTTCATTACTGTAAGATCATAATCTTTCCTGGACACCTCATGTCCATGGTAATGTGCAGCACACACTAGGTCCTCAATACATTTTTTTAAAACTTGGTATAATTCTTATAAGTAACTGGAGTTTATACAAGAAGGCTATGTATGCATAGTTACATTTAAACATTATGGATGTATGAACTTAACTGATAATGAATCTGCTTTTTAAAGGCATCTGTACATAGTGCATTATGTGTGTGTGTGTGTGTGTGTAATTTTTAAACTATAACCTTCTAGCTCATATAAAGGATAAATGCATATATTATATATTAAGTCTCGATGGGGATGGCAGAGTTAATTTGCTTTTTAAAAAGAAAATGTTTTAAAAAATAGCAGCTTTATTACCATAAAATTTATCCTTTTAAAGTATACAATTCAGTGGATTTTAATATTTCATAAAGTTGTGCAACCATTATCTACTTTTAGAACATTTTCATCATTCCCAAAAGAAACTCTATACCTATTAACAGTAACTTCTTGTTCCTTCCTACACTCTTTCAGCCTCTGGCAACCACTAATCTACTTTCTGACTCTATGTATTTGTCTATTCTGGACATTTCATATAAATGAACTCATCCAGCAAGGTCTTTGCTGTGCTGGCTTCTTTCACTTAGCACAATGAAACAAGGCTCATCCATGTTACAGCATGTACCAATGCTTCGTTGCTTTCTATGGCTGAGTAATATTCCTCTATAGGCATTATAATGTTTTGTTTATCATTTGTCATTTGATGGATATTTGGTTTGTTTCCACTTTGGGGCTATTATGAATAACAAAAAATGCTATGAACATTTGTGCACAAATTTCTGTGTGGACATTGGTTTTCATTTCTCTTTACACCCAGGAGTGGAGTCCTGGGTCTTATCAGAGCTCTATGATCAACTAAGGAAATATCTTTGACTTCTGTGACTTTGCTACTTCTGCTACTACCAGATGCTAATAATTATAAAGTATTTAGTCTGAGCCCTATATTAAATTCTTCATATGTATGGTCTCTTTTATCCCTCACAAATCCCCATTTCACAGAAGGGAAGATTGAGGCTTAGAGAGGTTAAGTAACTTAACAAAAGGCTCACAGATTGGAATTTAGGTCTAACTCCAGGCTCTGTTGCTCATAGCTGCCATTATTTCTGCTCTGAGAGCATCTCATTTCCACAAATAAACCTATTTGTTTTTAGATGAATTTAATTGGGAAACAATAAAGACATTCTTTTAAACTCAGAAATGATGAGAGAGTTGCCTCTGAAGAGTAGTGATCGTCTGTAAATTCAGTTCTAAGTGTCCTTAGGAAACAGTCAGGCTACCATGTTCCTGGTCTTATATCTCACGACTCAAGCACAGAGCGCAGATTCCAGGAACATGTGGTCTTCAGGTGTTTTCCATAGCTTCCCCCTCAGGATCTGGCAGTGATTGGTGGGCCGTGTTCTCCTGCACTCACGTCTTTGACATACAGATGGCTTTCTCTCATTCAGTGGGGACAGCACAATTCTTTTTCCTGATTTAACTCTTAGCACACTCTACCTGGCTTAACTGAGTTCAACTATTCATAGTAAATATGCAGTCTGCCCAAGAGACAGTTGAGTCCAACAAGCATGAACTGAGCCAGATGCTGGGATCCACAGAAATGGTGACTAGGGCATTCCACCACCTTCCAATGGCTCTTGTTCTTGCTATCCTGACAATCTAAATTGGGTAAGGAAAAAAAAAAAAAAGACAGCAGTAAAGTGGCTCAGTGACAAAACAAGACTACACATTAGATGTAAACTATGATCTACATGCCAGATCCAGCCCACTATCTGTTTTTGTAAATAAAGTTTTATTGGAACACAGCCATGCCTGTTCACTGACATCGTTTATGGTGCTACTGGGCTACAATAGTGGAGTTGGGTTGTTGTAGAGACAGCATGGTCTGGAAAGCCTAAAATATTTAGGACCTTTACAGAGAAAGTCTGCTGACTTCTGAAAAGAGGTGATAAAATGCCAGAGCAAGTGGAAAGGACAAGCAGTGTTGACATTCAGTACGGTGTATTTGCCATGTGCAGGGGTGGTTTGTTAGAGAGAGTGAGGCTTAATTTTGGTACTAGAAAGGGGTAGAACTTGGACGTGGAGATAGGAGAGATGGAAGATTCTAAGAGTTTTAGCAGTATTCCGTATAAATATAAAGTAATATTCATTTAAAGATGGACTATATAATAGAAATTGTATGTTAATAGTAACAATGATTGTATTTCCAAACACTTTTCCTTCCTTTCTGTTTTGCTACATTCTCTCGAGGTAGGCATGGTGGTGAATCACTCCGATGTCACGATGAAGGTCAGCGAGGTTGGTTGAGAGTCTTGCTGGAGGTGAGAGCGGCAGGTTGACTCTAGCAAAGTTCTGGCTTTTAAAGGGAGCTCACATGAGAACTCTGCAATTTGTGTCTGTGCGCAGCAGAGGAAACAATGAAAAAATTAAATCTCAATCCTTTTATTAATTTTTATACCAATGTTTTCGTTTCCTGAATGTCCTTAAGTAATGCCAGGTGGAACATGCAGAAGAGTTTTGCTGTAAGGTTTTGTTTAAATCCTGCCTATTAAGTGCAACCCAAAGACATAGATGTGCTCATCATTCACCCTTCAGAGCTCAGCATGTTATATCTTTGAAGGACCAGTTATTTCAAACCAAACACAATGTAGCTGATGCTCCTTAGAAAGAGTTGGAATTTAAACCATCTACTTGCTGATAGCCAATGTTTATTGAAACCTTACCATGGACCAAGAATCTCACTAACCATTTGTGTTTAATCCTTACTATGACCCTGGAGATAGGTATTTGTATTTCTGTTATAGAGATGAGGCAAATGAGTCCCAGGGGGTAAAGTCAACATGCTTGAGGTCAGCTAGCTATTAACTCTGGGAATCTGGATTTGAACCCAGGTGTGGAGCTTCAGAACTTACATTCTTAGCCTCTGTGCCATTACATACTGCCACTTGTCAACAAGCATGGGGTTATGCAATTTCGAACCACACTCCAAAAGTCTGGAACCAAAGAATGCTGTATATAAACTGCAGAAAAAGCAACTTTACTGTCAACAACAAGGCTACTGTCAGTTTTAGAAGGTTGTAAGCACAGGCCCCCCGCAAATCCTAATAGGTACTCAGTCTTGCAGATATCTAGGAGGGAAGACAGGAAGTGTGGGAGGAACACAAGGTCCAAGCTGGAATTACGCCAGCCTGGAGGCAAAACATGACAACATCTGAGCAGAAAAATGGTCTAGGTTCATATTCGGGGACAAAGGTAGGAAGGGCTCAATTGCAGAATGGTTCAATGGTCCTCCAAGGTGGGCTGCACATGGTTGTCTGAGCCTCTGGGTTCTTAACATACCCCACTTGGCCCCATATAGGCAACATGCAGCTTGTCGCGCCCTGCCTTGGCAGCCAGCCTAGAGCAAAGTGTGTCTTTACTTTGGCATTTGCTTCTTTTTTAGAGTTATTGTGGAGGGACTGGACATGGACAGAACAACATGGCAGACTGAGGTCTATGAAGAAGGCAACTGGACCCCGCTGGAGGATGGAATGACCCCACCTCTCTCAGAATGGGTTAGCTCCCTTATTTTTAAGTCATAGGACTAGACTTGAGTCTTTCTCCCCACCCCCATGACCAAAGTAAGAACCCAGCTATTGGATAGGGATATGCATTTCATTACCTTCTTCGGGCAACTCTTATAAACAGGCCCTTCTAGAGAAGAAGTTTTGAGAAGAAAAGAAATAAACAAAAAAATCCCAAACTACCTGGGATATCAAAGAAAATGAACTCATGGGTAAGTGAAAGCCATACAAGAGAACCAGACAATTCCCAAAAATAACATGGATAGTAGAATCAGAGGAAATTATATTTTGCACTAAATTGAGGAATAATATAGAAGAGTATAGTACAATTCAGAATGCCTGGAATACATTAAGGTTGTGTGCCCAATAATAGGCTTATGTAATTTAATGAGCAAAAATATAAGTTTTAAAACCAGGAAGATAAACGAAGAAACAAGAATATTCCTGGAGGGCTTGGGATGGGCTTTAGAAAGCTGAGACTGACATTCTCCCCAAATTATGGGGAATAGAGAGAATTATGTTGAACTTAAATGCATTATTCTCACTCCTGTGTAGCAAATTTTAAGGTTTTATCTCAACCTTGGACTCTGTTTGAGCTTCCTATTATAAAATGAAAATGGATATGTTGAAATGGCCAGAAACCCACATCTGGTGTCTGTGTGACATGGACATGCATGGGGTTTCCTAGGTCCATGTTATGAACCTCCTGGTCTGTGGTCCCCCAAGAGGAAAAGGTCCACAGTTGAGTTCAGAGAAACAGAGATAAGTCAGAAGGTGGGGCAGAAGAGTTGTAATGAGATTTTTCAGAATGATGGGTTAAGTATAAAGAACTTGAGACCAGCAGGCATTTGGGTAACCTTTCTTGAGGATGTAAAGAAGTTATGGCAGAATAAAGCCACCGAGAGAGCAGTTGACCCAGTTAACCCAGTGAAGAGAAGAGCAACAGAGTTGGGGCTGAACGAGAGCATTGGAACAAGCTCACCCGGTGTCGGGGTGAAGCATGGAGGTACTGCTTAGATTCCTTTTTAGGGTTAATTTCCAGAGTGTTCCTCTGACTGGGGGCAAAGTCAAGGAGGATGTTTTCTCTCTGAAACATTTGAAAAAGCTATTTTCAGCTGTTTTTAGGAAGGGAGGAACAAGAGCATTCCTCTTTCAAACCACAAGAAACCTTCATGAATGTGGCCAGAAATTGAAAGAAAATTTGTTATTATGCGGCTTTAGTGACTCGGGCCTTTTCAGCATCACCTGAGGGTACTCTGGACAGGGAAAATCTTGATGAGATCAGAGTGCCACCCATCCGACCATAGGGCACCGGAAAGCTGTATATCGGAATGAAATTGACCCAACGACAACATGCACAATCCCTCATCGTGGTTTCCACGTTGAAAAGACACCCCCCAATTAGATCAGCTTAATAAATAAGCCCCAAATGGTAACCACAGTCCCCTGCCCATTGGAAGAAACTTCAAGTAGCTGTTTTGTTCTCTGCCTTTTAAAGATCCTAATATGAGGGTCCTGGTCCTGAGCCATTGTATGGTTAATGTTTTGTTGTTGTTTTTCACACTAGATTGGGGGGAAGAAAAACGGGTTTTGTAACTGTATTGGCCTTGAGACTTACCTGATAAACAACACTGAGTAATAAGATTGGAAATTCTCTTAAAATTTTTTGCACACTATTTGGTTACAGTCTCCATATGGCAGGAGAGCAAGGGCAGAAACCCTTCCATTCTGCACCCCCCTCCCCCCACCACCACATATTTAATCCATGCGCTTATGTCAAACTTAATTACGGGACTTTTGGCATAAAATAACAGTCCACATCCTCAGAGAGAAGAACTTAAGCAGTTAATATGTGCGATTGAGTGAAATTGCTTTGCCGAATGTTTATGAGTAACCCAAGACCAGTGAAATGTGCTGATATTTTAACCATTTCAGGGCTGAACTTGTGCCAAGAAGCTACAATATACGAGAAAGAAAAAAAAAAAATTCTCCCGATCCGCCGCGTATCATATTTCCTGAAACCGAGCGCGTTGAGTAAGACAATTTTATGGCACTTTCACAAATAGGTTTGTGGAGAAAAACAATAAAGCCAGAACAATTATGGAACTTGTCACCATCTCAGGGAACTATGGGGATTCAGCCCAGGAGTAGGGACATTGAACCCAGGTCTGTTTCTGAAGAATTCTCTTGTATATCAGTGCTTCCTACCAGGGGCAATCCTTTTAGCTTTGGGATTTTTTTTCCTACTCCCTGAAACCTTTCCAGACGTTTCTCTTTTCCATTCATCCCCAGTCCAATGTGGATGGTTGTAAAATGCAGAGATCTCCAACCCTAACAGGCTGCAGTGCTTCCCACAGCCATCTCTAATGAATCCACTCCCACCCGTGTTCAAACTTCCTTTTCTCCAAATTGTTCACAATAAGTCTTGCCCCTTTTAGACCAGAGGAGCCTCTGAAAAGTCATCTTCCTAGTTTTCTTCCTTATCTCCTGTTTTTTCTTAAACCAGTGAGTTCTGGAGCTACTTTTGATTCATACTTTTTTTCATTACTTTTGTTTCAGAAAAACTTCCCTGGAGCCACCTGCCCCTCAAATGCCAGCCTTTGAACACTGCCATTTCGGAAGCTGCTTTCCACTTAAATGTCTCACTGAGCTCAATTTCTCTTCTCTTCACTTATTTTCAGAACCAGTCCCTCTAAGGCTTTTGGGGTGTGTCCAGCACTTGCCCCGAGGATGACAGAACCCTGTTGCAGCATCTCCACCCACAGAACGTTCTATGGACCGTTTTAGGATCTCCAGCTGCTCCCTGGGCTTTGGTGATGCTGCCCATTCATCTCACGTCACCCCTCTTTTCCTTTTAAAGTCCCTTTCTTGTGCCACTTCTTGACTCTGTGGAATGTCCGTATACCGTTTCATTTTGCCAACTCACATCTTCACTTGCTATTTCAAAATGCTCCTGGAAATTCATTTCTCTCCCTTATCTGCTATTCCAAACTTCATTCAGGTTATATTTTGTGCTTATTCTCAGAGCTACTGTTTAGTTCCCATCCTTGAGAAAGCTGCAATGATGTTAAGTATGGTATTGACTTTGGAGGATATTTGTGAACACCCCTGGCACAGTACGGGGTTCACAGAAGACATCCTATAAAAGGACACTAATTTGTTCACCAGTCTCTTCACTCATTCTATGTACATTTACACACTGAATACATAAAACTCTTAGATGGTAACCATCCTTTGAATGACGTTAGGTGCTGGGGATTCAGATACGAGAGACCTGCCTTTGCTAAAAGAGTCCCAGAGAAGTGGATGGTGCGCTCTGACACTTCCTTCATCCAAGCACTGCGTTGGGAGTGCCACACATAATAAGCCCCTGATCTAGAAGTAAGGTATCATTGCCTCCTTGTACTGTTTTGGCTAAAGATTACAGATATGTAAGTTTGAAAGTCATAGCCCTCCCTCCCCAACTCTCGTGGCCTTAGAGTGAAATATTTCAGGAAAGTGTAAAGGTTATACTGAATATGGTGGGAACTCATGGACTCGCGATAGCAATGTACAATAGATATTCTTTGCCCACCGCTTCTTCATTCTTCTGGTCCTAGATTAAAGTTTTTTTTTTAAATCAGAGGGGGCTTTTGCTGACCCATCCAAATTTAAATTAGGTCTCCCCATTGTACATTCTCTGGTGTTTTGTGCTTTTCCTTTAGAGTGTTTATTATAATTGACAGTTAGGGATTTATGGTGAGATTATCTCTTTAATGTCTTTCTCCCTCGGGACACAGGAAGCTCCCCGAAGACAGGGACCATGTCCATTTCAGTCCATCTCTATGTCCAACCTTCAGCACAGTGCCTGCCACACTGTTGCATGATCAGCAAGGTCATGATATTTGCAGAAGTGCAGACTGTTCATAAATTATTTATTTTTATTTTGGAATCAGTTGTATAACTTTTTTTTTTTTTTTTTTTTTTTTTTTTTTTTTTTTGGGTGCAGGGGATTGAACCCAGGGCCTTGTGCTTGCGAGGCAGGCACTCTACCAACTGAGCTATACCCCCAGCCCCAGTTGTATAACTTTTTGAAGCCTCTTTTCCCTTACTAGTTATGTCTATATAGGTTATGACTGAAATATCTTGGAGGTTCCACTGGCCTGTTAGAGAGAAGGGGGACAGAAATATCTGACTGCTTTTGCTCCTAGGACAGCTTTCCTGGTGGGAATGGGGGAAGAAAAAGCAGCACTAGAAAAGGTCAAATCTCAGATGAGTCTGAGAGGTTGGAGAAGCTGGACATGGGAAGAGAACTGACCTCGGTGTCTTCCTGTCTTTACTTCCTGTCTCCCCAGGAAGTGTCAGTCAGAGATTTTCAGGAAAGGGTGTTGTCATGGTAACCTGAGTTGGCTCTTCCCCTCCAGGCTGTACTGGGATGAGTGCCCTCATGTGCCCCCGCTGGTGGAAGAGGGCAGTCAGTCTGAGGTTTCAGATGCATCATGGAAAATCCAGAACAATCTGTGAGGACACCAATGCAGCAAGGATTCGAGCCCAGAATGCAGTGAAGCCTGTTCCTGAGCTAATTAATATTTAATCTGCTAAAGCCATTTTCTCGATAATTTGGGAACCCTCTCGACTTCAGCAAGTTACAAAGAGCGTCTAAAATAGAGGATGCTATATTTTTGCACTTTTATCTCTGTGTATTAGATTTTATATGAAAAAAAGGGAACTTTTTACAAAGGGAGTCTAGATAGAGTAGCCATATAATTTATCATCCAAACTGGGACACTTTTGAGAGTGAAAAGAAAGGCTATTAATAATTACACTGGGACAACAGATGTAAACTGGGCTGTTCCCAGCAAACTGGGATGCATGGGGAGGGAAGCTGTAAGGTCAGGGACAGATCAAATGCACCCACTGGGCCGCAAGTCCCAGAAGGTCAGGGCTGTGCCTGTGTGACCCTTGTGTCTAGGACAGGGCTTGGTATACAGTAGATGCTGAAATAACTGAGAAAATCCACCATTGTTCTGGGTATCCTTTCTGAACAGAGAGCAGGGAAGGCAGAGCAGACCTTGGTGTCTCCCTCACGGTCAGTAGGGAGAATGTGAAGGGGAATCTGTGCTCACAAGTAGGCAGGTACCCAAAGCATAAGCGTATGTGTAATCTGTGTTTACTCATCCTAACTGTTAGCAGTTAATTGCCATCTGTTGACAAACCCCGAGGGGAAATGTTAAGCAGTTCTTGACATTTGCATATGCATGCTCTGCTTACACATTTTACCAACTCTCATTTATGGGCCCCCATTTCCTCAAACCCAGGCTATAGTGCCCCACCCATTTGACAACATATGCATACAGGGTGGCACTCTTCAGAATCTGACGGGCAAAAATGGCCTGCTCAGAATTCCATTTGGGGTCTGTCAGAGATGCTGGCTGCAGACTGGGACCTGCCCAGACTCTCCAGGCCACTCTAGTTCCCACCCCTCCTCCTCTTGCCTGCTGGGTCCTTCAGGAAGAGTGAAATGGTCCATTGACCCCTGAGGAGCAAAAGGGCATGTCCCAGCTTTTTTTTTTAGAGGTTGTGGACTCTCTGAGTGACACTGGAGCCCAGGCTTCCAACAGCAAGGCCAGCTGCCTGGGAGCAGGAGGGTGAGGCCAGGCTGTACCTCCTGGGCCCTGTTTCACCTAGCCCTGGAGCTGACTGGACTCGCTGCCCTCCTTCCTCCTGCCCGCCGAGGGCTTCGTCTCCTTCCCATGTCTTGGGAGAGATCCGTCTCCTCTGACAGACTCAAGATTCCAAGCCGAACTTTCCCATGCCACCGTCCCTCAAAATAGCCTGCGCCGAGCTGTATTTATAGCCGTGTGAGACTCTAATGGGCCAATTTGTTTGAATTTCCACTGCTTTTGTGTTGAACTTACCCCTCACCCGTGGGCAGTCTCTTCAGGCCTTTATTGATGGGGTGTGTTAGGGTGGCGGGGGCCATGTTCAAGATGGTAGCTGTATAGAGAGCGGGGGCTGTTTTGCATATTTACTGTTCTTTAAAGCCTTTTTTTTTTTTTTTTTTGAGAGAGAGAGAGAGAAAGAGACAGAGAAAGAGGTTTCTGTAAGTAGCCTGGACAATGAGAACAAGACCGGCTGTATGCCGAGCACGGGATCCCGGCCAAAACACATATCATTAGCTTGGACCAGCTATAAGCAAGGAAATGAGAAACATATGTTGGAGAGCAAGGTTAGGAGTGAAGGACTATGGGTCAATGACAGTCGCCCTAAAACTTTTCCCTTGTTCTTCAGCTGTGGCCTGGTGGTGTCAAATGTCATTTCGACTGCCTTGATTTCTCATGGTGGGGCTGCCTGTGTTTTTTCTGTCTTTTCCCTTATTCCTTCTGCTGTTTCCTGATGGGACTTTTTTTGGGGGGGGAGGGGGAAGAGGCAAAAAGACAACAGGCAGAGAAGGGTCTGCCCTGTTTTTCCCTGTTCTGGGAAAATGACAGCTTGTTTCCTGGGATGCTCTCTCAAACTCCTCACTTTCTCTGAAATAACAGTGTCTGTCTCTTGGTTTGGGATTTGGATTCTTTTTTTTTTTTTTTTTTTTTTTAATTTTTGTTTTTTTGAGGGAAGAAAGGGGGGAAGGCATTTAGAGTCGTTCTCGCTGTTTCTCTCTTAAATATAATTAGATGCGCCTCATTACCTCACACTGAAAGACTTTTGTACTTTTCTGAGCCCGGTCTCCTGAGATCTTCCATGGGCCGCGGCTTGTCGTATCCACTTGCATTTGATCATATTAGCAGTTCTTTTTCCCCTCGACACATTCGTCCTCTCTGCTTGCTCTCCCCGAAATGTCTGGAGTTGATTTTTGCTAGTCTGAAGGCCACACCCAGGACTGAGTTTGGGGCCTCGATGTGATAAAGGGCCCTTTCTGGTTCCCCTCTTCTCCACCCGTTCGTTTTTCTAAAGTTTTTCCTGGACAGTTTGCTAACAAGGCTCTGCTGTCTTTCACTCCAGGGTCAAGACCCCTGTTCTCTATAAAACCCAGATGAACAACTGTATCACATGAAACTCAGAGGCGTCCCTGGAGAGCGCGCTGTGGCTACTGTTCTGAAACTAACCACAGCAGCCCAGAAAATCCCCCAGACCCGGATGCCCAGGCTTGGCCAAAGTCATAAAATGGCACAGATAGACGCACCCGTGCCCAGTAAGAAGATGGCTTGGAAGTGGGAGCACAGGACTGTTGTGAGCCTGGTGGCAGAGAGGGGAAGGAAAACTCTCTCACATAAATCCTCCCTGACCTTCGTTCCTCTAAGATTTGGGAATGGTGTCGGGGTGGAAACCATTTCGAATAATTAAAACATTTGGGCCTTGTTTATTTTTTACTTCCTTCTTTGAGCCTTGTTCTGAAAATAAACACTGCTTTTAGTTTCCGGGATCCTAAAATTCTCAAGTGTGAGTGTCCTGAAGGCCTTGGGTGGAGTTAGTGATTGACTGGAGGTTAGGGGACCCTGTCTCCCCCAGGTGAGCAGGCCTTACTGTGAGTGCGCACGCGCGCGCATGCATCTCTTTTCCAACCGCAGTCTCTGGGTAGCAGGTTTCTCTTCTCTGCGTGTAGACTAGCTTCTCTTGCTGATCTCCCTAACTGCTTGGCAGATCAGAAGGTGTGTACGTGCCCATTTAACAAAAAAATATGGGGGAGGTAAGCAGAGCCAAGTTAAAACGTGCAGGTAACGGGCGTTGAAGTCTTACATTGACAGAGGGGTGGGTCTTGGGTAGGTGTCTAAAGGTCTTCCAACTCCCCCCACCCCCGGTCCCTCTCTTTAAGGATACTTGGGAGCTGGTGTTAGGTTGGAGCCCATGTGTTTTCTCTCTGCGTGCTCACTGTTTGGCGGCCTCTCAAATCTCAACACAGTCAAAACATGTTTCCAACCCACCATTTCCAGCCATCTCCGTTCCGGTAACCTTCCTGGCCCGGTCACAGTGACTTGCTGGGAACCTGCAATGCCTTCCAAAAGGCCTCACCCCTTCTTCTCATGCCCCACTGCAGTCCAGTTGTCAACGAGCGAGTGGCTACCAGAATCCTTCCAAATCCCAAATCAGATTAAGCCCATTTCCCTGCTGGAAACCCAGCTGGCCCCTGTCTGCTTCTCCCACTTGATCTTGAGCCATCTCTCCTTCGTCCTTTCCATTCCAGCCATTCTAGCCTCCTTTTCCCACCAGTGGAGTGGGAATAACAGCAGGACCTTCTGCGGGTGGGGAAGTCAGTGCACGAAACACGAGGCCCCCAGACCAGCATCCATCCATGCTAGGTGCTCCAATGGAAATGCCACCAACAGTTAACGGCTCTGAATTTCCCAAGGACTTTCCTGCTTCAAGGCCTTTGTAAAGGCCACTCTCAGCTCTCTTTTCCTCTCTGTATGGATGACTCTTTCTGACCCTGCAAGTTCAGGTTTAAATGTTAACCCTTTAGAGGTCTTCTTTCATCAGTCTGTTCAAATAAATTCCCAGCCCTTTGACCCCCATTGCCATCATTTTCTCCTATCCTATCCTATTTGTGTCCTTCATAGCACTTTTTCCAACTTGGGCTTACATATTATTTGTTCACCTGGAAGCAGGGCTATCTTTATCTACCGCAGACGTATTTGCGGAATGAATGCACACATGAGAGAACTGAGCTCCTGACCTTCCTCCTCTAACATCAGAGCTGACCTCTCCCACCCTGCTTGCCTCTATGTCACGCTCTTCTCTTTCAAATCCTGTATTTATTTATTCTCTCATCCTTTTGCCATCATTGACCCTGGTCTCTTGGCGATGGCCTGTTTCTGCACCATCCAGGCCCTGCACCCATCTCTCTCTGGCTACTTTCCTCTCTCCTCTCGCTGCTCGGCCAGATTCTCCTTTGAGAGGCTTGGACTTTCATTTATATGTAAATGATAAATAATAGAATATGTAATGCCCAGAGCGAGTTCGATGACTAATAACTCCTCATCTGCCAAGTTAGAAGAGTTTGGGGATGAATTAACTCATCATCTACCATTAAGAGATCAATGTCTGTGCAATTACTCCAGGGCTATCCAAGAACAGGTGTCTTACTGACCTACCTGAGAGACCGGAGTGATGTAGGAATTCAGGCGGAGGACAAGTCATGGTCCCCGTTTTGGCCCTTACCACTGCACAAATTTGTGTGCATGTTGTATTATGTTGGACCTGAGGAACACAAGCTCAGAAGGAATAACCTGACCTGTCCTCACCAATCTCTCACTCGCTCTCTTCCTCATTCTCATAGCCAAGAACATAAGATGGAAAATGCCCTCGACTGAATTTTTTATTATTTATTGATTGATAGCCTATTTTTTTTTTTTCCTTAAGCCTCTATGCACTTTGCTAATTACTTCTCTGGAAATCATTTCGCTTTCCCATCCACCCGAATGCTGCCACCTTTGGGAAAGAATGTGGCAGGGTGATGGAATGCTGAGCATCAAGAAAAGTCTTCTCACTAGAGAACTGGTCTAGCCCTGCCCTGCCACCTAATGCACGGTAGAGGCGATGATGTAATAATGAGGAAGGGCGTGAGGCTGGGCGAGAGCAATTCAAGCACCAAGATGACTGTCTGGATCTCTTCGTTTTTGGCCCCTCCTGGATTTGCACCATTGATGTGACTGAGTCACGGGAGCAAGTCCATCTCATCAGCACATTTGAGGTCCCTTGTCCCATAATGTGATCTGAAGGTAAAATCTAAGTATCCCAAGACTACAGTGTTCAATGATTTAGATTATTAGGAAAAGGCCCCCAAATTATTAATTCCTCCAAGCAGGAGAAAATAAAGATCTCTTCCAGTATACACAATAGAGTCTCCACTAGTTTGTAGATGTTTGAATGGGTAACATTTGAATGGGTTTCGTTGAAATGAATTTTCTAGAATTTCATAGTGGGAACTTGAGGAACCAAAGAGAATGCTGATTTTCAAGGGGAAGGAGGAGAACTTTTTTAATGGGACATATGGCATCACATTGGCACCTTCAACTTAGAGATGACCTTTATTTGAAAGCACGTAAAACATTACAAACTCAGTACCGTGAACCTCAAGAATACAGGTATCCTTTCTTTAACGATGGAAAGAATGGGTTCACAGATGTGATCTTCCCCTAAATACACTGAACATTGGATTAGAGCCAACACTACTCCACCACCATGCCAGAGTTCCTGTGTTTCCACAGATCTCAGACTAGACCAAACTAATTTTTTGGTGTTAGACTTGAATCAAAGAGGCAGCCAAGTTCTATTTAACTCAACAAGTAAAGCAAATGTTGATTGAGTGTCTACTATGTTTAAAGAATAGGAAAAGCACGGGCCTTGTTCTCAAGGAATTTACAACTTCATGGAGGAGACAGACATATAAACTAACTTTCATGTAAATCTCTATTAAATAAAGCATTAAGCAAGGAGTGTTGACAGTGAGTTACAGAGGCAGAAGGGGAGAAGGACCGCTTGGGGGAGGGGAGCCCTTGAGTCCGTCTCCAGCAGAAAGACCCATGAGTGGAATCAGGCTACTTTTCTGTAGGCAGGGGGACACTCTCCTGATGGGTGGTGATGTCTTGGTTATTCCATGTGGAAATCTGCCACCTGTAGCTCTTACCATGTACTTCTAGCTTATATGCTCTGATGCAATGTAAAGGGGTTTAATCCTTCCCATTCATTACCAGCCTTAAAAATTTCAAATCTGGGTAACATTTCTCTTCTCTTTCCCAGGGTCCCTACCCCCAGGACTTCTTTCTTATCTTCTATTTCAGAGTAAGTGTGCCAATTTCTTTAACCATTCACCTGTGGCAGGATTCCCGAATCCTTCGCTCTCAGGGTACTCTTCTTTCGACACATTCTATTTTATTCATGCTCATCCTTAAATGTGACGTTGAATATTCAACACGGCATTCTGGATATCTGTTGAGCAGTGTGTTGTTTTTTTCCCTTGTTACCCATTCACACATCTTCCTTTTTCTGTCTATGCATTCATCTAACCCATTGGTACCTAAACAAGTTTCTGTGATATGAGGTGCTGTTGTAATTACCACAGAGGATTTAACAATGAAAGGCAAATCTGGTGAGATAGTGATTGGAAGAAACCATGTTCATATCCATACAACCAGAGGTGTGATTGGTATTTTTGGTCACCACAGGTCACACAGCATTTATTAAGTTTATGGGCACCTACATTTCTAGCACATTCTCTGAAAGCTTAGACTTATGCAGATTGCTCTTGTTTGGTGGCTTGGTATTTAGTTTCGGAACCATAATGTAAGCACTTTGCATTGATTTCATCATTTCATATTGTAGTCCATCATTTCAGTTCATTAAGATTTTGGGGGTACCTAGACCTTCCTCTTCAAGTTCATCCATTAAGATTTTGGGGGAGCCTAGACCTTCTTCTTCAACTTCATGCCATTCCTTGTAGTTCAGGACCACTTAGAGTAAAACAAATAGTTTAACCCGAAACTGTGGGGTAAACTACACCCGAGTCGACTCCACCGAGCTCTATATGACTCACAGATCCTCATTTCTTTATCCTGACATCAAGGAGATCATGAACATTTTTGGCTAAATATGATATTGAAACCAAGATGCTGTGTAGCCCAAAGAATCTGACCAGTATCAATACTAAATGAGCACTTTAATAAAAAGCAGAACCGAGTAGCAGGGCTTATTTAACCCATCTTTGCAAGAGCGCTCAATCTGTTAACGTGGAAACTGGCAGCTTCAGAAGGTCCGGGCGGGAGGGTCTCCCTGTTCAACTCGGAGATGCTAAATCAGTGGATTAAGTCTCCAAACTGCCTCTGGGACTAGAGAGAATAACAGTGACCTTTATAAGCATCTTGGATTTCTGCTTTTTAAATGAAATCCACTGGGTCCCATCAGTCTGTGGTTTGTCTGCTCTGGTTTTAGCCAACTCGAGGTGGGGTTGCGTCGCGATTGGTAGGCGCATCCTGCCCTTTGGGTGGGGGAGCCCACTGACCCCTGACCACAGCCTTGTCAGACAGACAGTGTCAGAGGCGGCCCAATTACCTAAGAGGACTGAGAAAAATCAAACAGAGGCCGGGTAGGATAAGGGGGAAGAAACACACAGCAGGCCCAGCGTTAGTCTCACTGCTTGAATTACCACTATGTCAATAGAAGGTGATAAATCAAGGGAGATATTTACTGATTAAAATTACAGACTCCGACGGGAAACTGTATAAACAGATTGAAGAACAAAGCCTGGGCGGGGGACTGAGCCCAGCCGAATCCATCCAGGATCTGGCCCGTTGTTTCTGTTTCCAGCCAACTCTTGGGCCCAGGGGTCACCAAGAGAGCAAGTGTCTCCAAAGAAACTGAAACTCGCTAGACTCAGATCCAAATATTCGTAGAGAAAATTTAAAGGCATTTTGGGATGGGATTCAGGAATTAGATCCATTCACAGAGGATCCTCTTATTTCACTCTCCTCCTCCTCCTCCTTTTTTTTCCCTTTTGTTCTCGAGTCTGGTCTAGACTCAACAGAGGGATCCAGAGTGCCCCCTCTGCATCTGCTGACTGCCAGTGGAGGTCCTGAGTGGCAGAGGCTGAAGGGTGGGCACAGGAGTCATGAGTGGGCATGCAGCCCACGCTGTAGGAGAATGGGGTCATGTCACAATTACCAATGGCTTCCTCTGCCATTCCACCTTGTCCTCTCTTCTGGCATGCCCACGTTGGTGCCCCCGGGGGAACGGGGGCTTTGTGTGACCCTCTTGGTCTCTTTAGGTGCATCACGTGAGCATGGTCACTTGGCTTCTTTGTATGGCATTCTTTTGAGGAAGAGAATTGCCTTTCGGGAATGACTGGCAGCATTTTGCACATGGAGGGGTTTTAGGAGCAGAGCTGCAGCTAGTTTGCAGAGTCCTGTGAATTTTTTGGTCAGCTCTGCCTGGGGAAGTGGCTTCATCATCCTGGACCACTCTGACCTGATAAGGGGCAGCTTAATTGCACGTGTGATGGACAGGGGCAGCCCAAGGGGGCTGCGTGGTATCACCACTGGCTCCATGATCTAGGAGTGGTCTTGGGGTTCAGGTTTGCCCTCATCCTCTTGTGCCCTTGATGGTGTGATCATCTCTGAAATGTAATGAGCAAACATGTTCCAGGACACATAGGTTTTAATGCCTGGGAGGAGGGAGGCCATCTGTGTGACATCAGTAACTAACAGAGGCGTTGGGGATGATTCCTGTCAGTGCCACTGTGCATGGTTGGGCAGTTGGTGAACTATGTCAAGGCATCTGGCTGAGGGGGCAATCGTGGGCTGAAACCTGCCAGCCTGTGCCCTGACAAGGCTGGAGTCCTCCTGGAGGGACAGGTAACTTTTTCTTCACACTCAGGACAAGTTGTTTGTCCAAGTATGCAGCCCATGGACTTTGTCTACCTGGGGTGAGGAAACCTCTTCTAACTGTTCCTGTGGGGGAGGCCATCTGCTCTTCAATGGCACCAAGTCACAGAACAGGCTGAACAAGACCCAGAGTCCCCTCATCTTTTCCTTGGAGCTGGGAGGAAGGGTTGGTGGAGAAGAGCCCGATGGGACCCTTCAAAAGTCCCCACTTGGCCTTCTGAAGGGTGACAGTGGATAAGCCTGTGGTCACCTGGGATCCTCTTCTGAGCTCCTGTGTTTCTGCAACTGGGTCACTGTGAGGTGAGGTGTGAGTTGTGTCTTTTGTTTTTCCCTCTCCAAAGGGATGTGTCCTCCTTGTCTGAGCGAATAGTGAATTCCTTGTCTGGGGATGTCATTGAATCCATCTCTTTCCATTAGCCTCCGGAGGTGGCGGAGTACCAGGGCAGATGCCACACAATGTCTTCAGTTCTGGAAAAGTCTGAGCTGCCCTTTTATCTATTTATTTCTCTTAAAGGAAGTTACATTTATAGCTGCGGTGCTCGGCTGCTCTGCCCGCTCCCAGCCTGCTCGAACATCGTCCAGTGTGCATGCTTATCTCCCAGCGGAAGCACGTTGTGGAGATGAGACATTAATTATGATTTCGTGAGCTGAGCAGGTAAAGTCGCCCCTGCAAGCTAAGGGGCGCTGTGATCCTCTTCTGCTCTGCTTGCCGAAAAATCTCTTTCTGCCCTGGAATAGTGTGGCCCGGAGCCCTTTAAATGAAAAACAGTTGTGAAACTGGCAGCAATTTAGGACTTTTGCCAGCACATGAATCTGCGAGGAGCAGGGCCTCAGGGATGTAGGCCATGCGTCTGCAAACAGGCCTGGTTTGTGTCCTGGACTTTACCCACACCAGGCCTTTGGTCCAGGGCTTCTTGTCTCTTGCAGGGGAACGTGGGCTCTTTTTGGGTGTATCCTGACCTCCAGTCTGACTCAACTTCCTGCCTTGCTTGACGTCCTGGGGTCCTAGGGTTTGTCCCAGGGCCAGGGTCTGGTGTTTCTCAGTATTCTCAGGCCACCAATGGGAGCACCCAGGCACTGGCCAAAACTTCTAATTTCAGAGTGACCAGGAGGAGAATAGACGGGGATGTAGCCACCAAAGAGGTCTTTGCAGACAATGTGAATCCAAGCCTGGAAAACCAAACCCAAGTTTTATAGAAGACATTTTTTTGTCAGTTTCAAGAGAAGACAGTGGAAATGTCTGACTATAAAATAGTGAGCTGAGGACCAGCCAGTAAAATCCCTTTTCTGTGTTTATGGCCTGGTTACTTCTAAGCCAGGAACCACTCTGTTACTTCCCAAGGGGGCTTAGCTCAAATGGACTTCACCAGAGAGCTGGGTGGAGAGTGAGCGTGCCTTGCAGGGAGGTTGAGAGTCAAAACCAGGTTTTTTTTTTTTTTCCCTGAGAAAAGTTTTCCTGGTACATGTTCCCTTGCAATTCAGCCATACCAGTGTGGGATGCTTCTTGTGCAGTCCTCAAATATCCTAAAGTAGCCAGGTGTGGTAATGCATGCCTGTGATCCCAGGGCTCAAGAGGCTGAGGCAGGAGGATCGAGAGTTCAAAGCCAGCCTCAGCAACCTAGTGAGACCCTAAGCAACTTGGTGAGACCCTATCTCAAAAAAAAAAAAAAAAAAAAAAAAAAAAAAAAGATATAAAAAGGTCTGTGGATGTGGCTCAGTGGTTAAGCACCCCTGGGTTCAATCCCCAGTACACACCTTCCCTGTCCCCCACCCCCAATATATATTTTAAACTATTTGGCATCTTAAATTAAAAAATGAAATCTACCTGTAAGGATAAGGAGGACTGAGGAGTCAAGATTCATAAAATCACTTTTGGGAGAAAAAGAACACAAACTTTAAAGTATACTTGTTTTCTTAATCAATTTCAGTGATATTCAACAGGTGATCTTGACGAACGTTGATTGATGATCTCCTGTGTGTGGTGGCAGGAAACAGGTTGGTGTGTGTGGACGGACCAGTTCACAGAAGACATCGGATACAAGATTAAGGAATTTGTGAGGTCTCTTATAAACAGTGAAAGCTGTCCAGCAAGGGAGTGGCCTGAGCAGAGTTATATTTTAGACAGGTCATTTCCAAATGATCTTTCCAGATATTTCTTGACTATCTACTGTGTACTGGGTTGTTTTATTTCATTTGTTCACCTTCTAAATCCCCATAGAATTCTAAGAATTCATGATTACAATTAACTAGACCTGTCCTCATCTTACTGATGGGCAATCTGAGGCTCAGGGAAGTTGAGACATTTGCCCAAGTTCACATAGCTTGCAAGTGGTAGAGCTAGGATTCAAACTCAAGTCTAACTGGCTCACGAGCCCCTGCCTTTAACTATTCTAGAGCAAACTCAGTGTAGACATTGTTTCATCGAGGGGTAAGCAAGTGTCCTGAAAAAACCAGACCTTTTGTATGGAAGGGGAAGACATCTGGATTTGAGATCGTGAGACTCAGAGGTTGGGGTTGCCAGATTTAGCAAATAAAAAGACAGGAAGTCCAGTTAAGTTAGAAAAATCTCCTGAATGAATTTTTGTAAAATTAAAAATAGCTGAATATAGGACACTTAAGACATCCTGACAAGATAAATAAGCTGCCAGGACAAAACCATCGGTGACAAGGCATGTCCCGTATCTGTAGGTTGCCCAGCTACCCCACCTCTCAGGAGCCCTGGGTCTGCCACACCACGGCGATATGACCTCGGGCAGACCCCTTTTTTAGCCCAGCCCGCCTAGATTGCAAGATGTGGACTGTGGAAAGTAATACCTTCACCTTTCAGTTATTATAGGATTAACTGAGATGATATAAAAATGCCCAAGAGACCATGAGGCATCTAGTAGGTGCTCAATAAATGCTTCATGGGTGAACTACGCAATTTCCTTTTTTTTTTTTTTTTCCAGAAAAAGCCTTTTTTTTTTTAATTCAGAAGAACACTTAACTCCTGTTGAGTATTTTATTCATCAAAGGACTTGGCCTTTTTCTTCATGAAAAGATATTTTTTAATGGGGGTCAGTTTTTGATGTTTTGTGTAGCCTGTATTTAAAAACACCAGCCATTTCCTCTGATGATAAAGTTGCTACATGAGGGGAAAAAAAAAAATCAAAACAACAGGGCAAGAGAAACAATGCCCATTATATTATCTTCGAGCCTTTATTATGTAGGTATTAAATGTGAACTTAGAGGTCGTCACACTTGGAAAATATTTCCATCTGTAGAGCTCCGTTCTCCATTCTGCTGGTTCAATTAAGCCTGAGAATTTAAATTATCTCTCTAACTCTAAAAATATGTATGGAGACTTCTGAAAGTGGAAAGGACTTTGGGGCTTAGAGGAAATTCTGTGGGAGTGAAGGCGCTCACCGCTCTCAGGCCAGCCAGTTGACCCTCCCGGACGGTGTGGAAAGACCGTAGAAATCAAATCAAATCAAGTCAAAATAGACAGCCTTTCTCTCAAGAAGTGCATTTGGAGAAGACACCAAGGGACAGGCGAGTCGTGTGTGAAAAACACACGCTCAGTGGGAAACATATTTGTCTAAAAACATTACATTAAAAACTTCTTAGAGTGACAGCATTTCTTCCTTTCCTTCTTTCGCTTCCAGTTCATTCTTATCTGAATTCTGTCAGCTTTCAAACTGACATTTTCCGGTTCTGATCTTTTCTCAGATAGTAAAGTGGGATTTTTTTTTTTTTTTTTTTTTTTTTTTGCATTGGGTTGATGCAAATAGCCTACCAGCCTACAGAGAAACGTCAAGGACAGTATGGCGTCCTAATCTCTGACCCTGCTGCCCTCTCGTAAACCAGCTATTGACATTGAACTTACAAAAGCTGCAATGTTGAGATGAGATAATGTTTTGGAGGAAAACAGAAAAGGGCTGAGGGGAGAGGCAGGGGCTGGGGGGGTCTTTGGAAGTAAATGTGTTCCTAGGCTGTGGGTCAAACTTCAGGCTTTTAAAGTTCAGTGGTGCTTAAAGGATCCAGGAAGGAAAACAGGCCTCATCTTTTATTTATTTAATTTATTAAAAAGACGTTTCTTGGAGTGTTGGATATTGAACTCAGGACCTCATGCGTGCTAGGCAAGTGCTCCACCACTGAGCCACATCCCCAGCCCTAGACTTGATCTGTGAGACCAGAACCAGGGTAGGCGAGTCTCTTTGATGAGAGCTATTCCTACTCTTGAGATAACCCTGGGAACGTGGGGTTGTGATGTTTTCATGACTCTTGGTGTAGAAAATGGTTGTATGGTCTCTATGTGGGAGCCACTGAGTTGCTTTTCACCTCTTTCGTGGTGGTGTGACAGAGTTGGACTTTAACAGGAATTTTTGGAATTTTTAACAGGAATATCTAAAGTGACTCTCTCCCATCATTTCAAAACGGGGAAGGCGAAGGAACATCTCCTGCTCCGTTTTGATCCCCTTCTTCTCTGGCTCCTGTTAACTTTACGTTCTGTTTACCTTCATGCAGGGACTCCGCCACCTGAAATTATGCATTTGACTTGCTTCCTCCCTGGCTGGGAAAAGTGGTAAAGAGAGGAATCATTTTCTTACAAGAAGGGCACTATACTATTGTGAAGCCATCTGTCCTTATTTTCATATCACTTGGTCCTGTGTCTTCTAGAATAAAGTCCTAGCATCTCTGAACATGTTTCTTCCATTTTGCTGCTGGTTGGAGATGTGGTTTAGTGACTGTGACTGTCGACCAGCCCAGAAGGAAACTGGGGAGAGAAAAGCTTGGGTCCCCTAGGTGAGGCCTATTTGGGTTCACAATAAATCCCCAAACACCTGGTTTCTCTCTTCTTTCCTTATGGCTATTTACAGAAAGGACAGTGCCCAGATGCTTCCGAAAGGCAGTGTGTTTACTCTGCTTAACCGAAAAGAGAAAAGGTGTTTTCTAGAAGATTCTGGTTTCTTCGAGGTCGAGCACAGGGGAGTCCAGACATTTCCAGGCATGCCAAAGGCCAATGAGTGGCTATGGGAATTCTAATCACATGATCATCATTTCAGAGGGGTGGACAGATGCTGCAGTCTCTGCTTCCTGTATGTTCATTGCTTGAGACACTTGAAATGAAGCCTGACAGCACTAACAAATGTACTACAGGGAATGAGCCTGCACTGGGCCCCAGGGAATGATCTAGAAGACTTAATAGGTCTTTTCCATCTTTAATTTCGATGGTTCTAAATATGCTGGCTGCTTATAAAGCAGCAGATTGATTTTCAGGCAGACTGGTTGGTTCTGAAAGCGCTCAGTGGGGAGGATTAGGCTGCGTGTAGCCCCACCCCTTGACCCTTGCTTCGGTAGGTACCCGATTTCTGAGAGTGACTCGGCCTCCTCCCTGTGACAGACAGCAGATGAGTCAAGGGTTGTCCTGGGCTTCCTCCTTGGGCTTGCTAGCCGGGTTCTATGGTCCCCGTGCCCTGGGGACACTCCCACCTGGGAAAGCGCACGGATGAGCCAGGAAGGCGGTGGGTGATGTCAGTGGGCTCTGAAGGGAGCCGCACGTTCAGGGTCAGTGGTGGGGCTGCCCAGCTCAGTCCCTCTGGCTTCTTCATCAGATGTGGCGAGACTCATGACCACGGCCAGCTGAGGGCCTGAGGTCGAGATCTCACCTTCAAGAAGGCACCTGTGACCTCCACGGAAGTCGCTGACCTTGTGCCGTGGTGCCGTCCCTATTACACAGCTGGCGAATTCATTTTGGAGATGGCCGTTTGGGGAAAAACTTGCTGTTTTTCTTTTGGTAATTGTTCCCCTTGGCTTCCCCACCCCCACCCCCACCATGACGCAAGGAAACAATTAGAGGCAATAAAAATGACACGGGGACACTGAGAGACAGGGGACAGGCCCTAGGAGTTTCCAAGCTTTCTTTCAGCTCACACATAGATTGCCTTTTTCTGGACAAGGGAAATAAGGACAGTCTCAGTTTTTCCATCCATAAAGCAGGGATCTTAATTATTGCTTGCATCACAGAAAATGTTATAAGAACGAACTAAGGTTTTTACAGAGGTCTGGAGATGAACTATTATGTAAGTGCAAAGGATCTTTCACATAGTTAAAAGTACATGATTATGTATCCATAAACATTGTCACCTGGCTCATGAAGGTTTTAGACTTAATATAAATATTCTCCAGCTTAAAACAAAAAAAAAACAACACCAAAAAAAAAAAAAAAAGGGAACCTGGGCATCTGTCCACGTTGCAGTCTCCATTTCCAGGGTGAAATACTCAGAAAAGCTACCTGTGGCTGCTAAAATGTGGGATCGGCAGCATGCTTTGAACAGTTGCATCCAGATTTAAGCCGCCAGTTCCCAGAGAATCAAACTCCAAGGTCACTCACCGAACCAGTACTTCGGGTTGAGAAGGATTATGTGGGAGAGAGAGCAGTAGGGACCCGAGGAAGCGGAGGGCCACAGGAGATGAAGACCACGGGGAGAGGGGTTGGAGGGCTTTTCCCTTGTGAATCATCTGAATTTGAGTCCCTGGCCAGCCGAAGGGTGCCAGTGGACTGGAGCCCCGTTTTTGGTTTGCCAGGCCCATGGAGGGGAGGCATCTTGCCTTCCTCATGACTGTTTGGTGGCTCTGCCCAGCCTGCATGCTACAGCCAGAGGTGCGGGCTGGGCAGGACTCCTCCCACGAACGCAGTTGTGTCAGGATTCTTCAAGCTTCATATGTAACCCCTCTTAAAAACCCGAAAATGAAACAAGACATATTTCCGAGGTTGTCAGCAGGTAGATCCACTGGTCTGTGGTAAGTAATCTCTCTGGGAAGAAGTTTTGGCTCTGATGTCTGTGTTGAACGTTCCGTGGCTCCCCCGGCTGCCCTGGCGCAGGCCTGTTTGCTGGGCGAGGAGGCGGTGATGATATTGCTTCTAACAACCAGACTGAAGCATAGCCTCAGGCTGTCTTGCAAAGCCCCCTCCAAACAGCCTCTAATTAATTTTTATCCTGCCATCCCAAAGAGTCCCGGGGGTCCAGCAACCCAACAACAAAAACCCTCATCAAGTCATTTGGAGGAAGCTTTGACGTAACACTTGCAGATTTTAGATCTCCAAAAGAGAAATCGCTGCAGAAAAATACTAAAGAAACCTCCTTCCTTTTAGTCCCTCCCACCCCACTTGATTCCTGCGCCCTCCTCCCCCCAGCTTCTCCTCTTTTCTTTCGCAGTGGCTGTAAATCAGATCTTTCTCTGACTCTCTCCCACCCACACCTCTTTCAGAGAGAACCCTGGAGCTATATATTTTTTGCTGCTGGAGGAGAGAAACAAATTCTCTGGGGCCTGGGGCCAGGTCCCAGCCAGGGGCTGCCCTGGGGATCCCAGAGGCTCTAGAAATGCAGGAAAGGGAGAAGCCTATGGCCTGTCTGGCTTGGAGCCTGGTGGAGCCAGGCCTCCTGTGCTGGGAGGACACTCTCCAGTGGACATAACTTCCTCGGAAGGTTCCGCAAAGAGGAATCTTACCCACAGAGCACATCAAGGGGTGGCCTCCTGGGCCTCCTTTTCTGTGGAAGCAGCGGCAGCCCTGTTGTCCTGACTGGTTGTCAGTGACAGGGGATCCGTGAAGAATCCCCCCAAGCCCCCATTCCGGTTGTTCTCCTTCTTATTCCCAGGGGATTTGGAGAGGTCGTGCCCTTCCCTGGCACTGGCACACCCGGCTGGCACACTCCCTTGTCCTGGCTGCAGCTCCAGGCATCTTGCTCCCTGGGCTCAGGTCTCCCTTGACCTGCTCCCCAAACACCGCACCCCACCTTTCAGCGCCCTGGCAACCCCTCTGTGTCAATGCAGGCGGCTTCTCTTAGAAACTCAGAGCGGATTCCAACGTAGCGAGAGCGGCAGATTGAAATGATGCGTTTGGAGGTTCTGAAACCCAAACCACCCGGCGCCCGGGCTTCCTGGGATTTCAGGACAGAAAGATTGAGTGACTGCTCCCTTCCCGGGAACCCAGCAGAGGAGACTGATCCACTGCCAGCGGCGCGGGTGTTAAGTTCACAATCGCCGGGGGCCAAAGAAATTTGCTGGGGACCTGCTTGACTCCATACCTCCTGAGAAATGGGGTCATTGTTTCTAATGAACTTGAGCAGTCTGGCTCCTTTAAAAGAGTTAATCACAGAATCACAGGCCTAGAAAAGACTTCTTTGAGGGCTCTCTGAACCAGGTCCAAGGAGTGAGAGCTGATCCTATTTTTGAAGACGCCCCTGGAGCCCCACTCGAGTGACTAATGGCTGGTAATTGTCCTCTTTAATTCTAACCTCATGCGCTGGTGCTTTAAACAGCAGACAGCCGTTTGCACTGGCCTCAGAGAAGGTAGAGAGCGCTGCTCATCCTATGAACAGGGCCACTCATTTCCTCCTCCTGGGCTTTTTCCTGTCTCCTTGGATGGGAGTACAGCCCAGTGGTGGAGAGTTAATGTGGGGAGTTATACACAACCGGGGCTGAAGTTTGTATTTTGAAACTTAACTATGCTACCAGGTCTCAGCTTCCCTGTGTGTGAAATTAGAAGAGTGAACAGCTGTTTTGAAGATGAGAGCAGATGATGGAGACCAAGTGCTTTGCGTCCATTCAGGATGCAGCCTGTGATGGATCCACAACTAAAAAAACAACCCTGCAGAGGAGCTGGAGGCATAGGGAGGAGTTCTTGCTCATTCTTCGTTAAGGCCAGGTGATATTGATGGCTGAGGTAGCAAGGAGCAGTGGAGAGAGACCTGGTCCAGGGGCCCTGAGACCCAGGTACCACAGGCAGCTGCAATAGCCCAGCCCCATGACCCTCACTTGGTTATCAGTCAGCTTTTGCCACTATTACAAAATACCTGATGTGGGCTACTTATGAAGAAAAGGAGGTTTGGTTAGTTCACAGTTTGAGAGATTCAAGAGCAGGTGGCCTCAGTGGTTTGGCCTCGGATGAGGGCTTTGTGTGTTGGCACACCCAGAGCAAAGAGGACAGAAGGGACCGGGCTTGTTCCGTTCACAATAACCATCTCACAAGACTTACCAGGGGCTGCAGGAGAACAACGTCACACCTCCAATGACCTAAGGATCTTCTATGAGACCCCACCTCTTAAAAGTACCACCACCTCTCCATAGTGCCACCTTGGAGATCAAGGCTTCAATCACAGTGTGTCCTTGGGGGACACAACCTCCACCTAACCACAGCATTTGGGAAGGCACAGTCTCTGCAGGTCTCTGTTATCTAGTCTGTAGAACAATCTCCATCCTGTCCTCCTTGCAGAGAAACAGGGGACATGAGATGAAAGGAGAGATAAGCGTGTACCTGAAGGTTGAAGACCAACCAACACCCTCTGACCCCAGACGCTGCCTGCTACACTGGCTCCAAGGAGCACCTTGGCATGGTGCTGGAATATTCTAGAAGTGAGGGCAAGGGTGAGGTCACGTTCAGGTTTATTTTCTTACTGATTGTTTTACTGTTCAAATTTCCTTTGGCACTCTTCTCTGTTTTGTTCTGAAAGGGACAGTTCCTTACTGGGAGTCCTCTTCAATTGAGAGGCAGGACAATCATGGACCAAAGGTTGGTCAGACCCAGAGTCTCTGGGGCCAGACCCCAGCTATGTTCTAACTCCTCTCTCTGGGAAGCTGTTTGCTCCGTCTCAGCATCCTCATCTGCACAATTGGGGATAATACAGTCCCCAGATGATGAGGACTAAATGAACACACTCTGTGGGCTTTGAATGGTGCCCAGGCACACAGTGAACACTCAGTAAATATTGAGTATTATCATTACTGATCAACTTATCCTGGCCCATGCAGTGAGAATGCCTGACCAAAAGATTTCTGATTCAGCACTGAAAGATATCACTAAATCAAGATCCTGTTATTCAGTGGGTTCTCGTGCTTCTAGAGACCATGGCTGGGTGGAAGAAATAATTGATGTTATGGATTCTGCAGGGACGTTAACCTGCTCCAAATTTCACATCTGTTTTCAACCCATTCGTGAAATTATTGGGGTCTACAGACCCTTGATGGGAAACTTCTGTCTTATTGCTTTCTTAATTACTAGCTCACCAGCACCTCCAAGCACAGCTTTTGGCTCTCTAAGTACAGAGACTTTGATTGTGGTTACCATCAAATGGAAGTCCACAAAGGAAAGAAAATGAGTGATGTAACTGAACCCAAACTGGATCTATGATTCTTTCTTGAGTGCTGTGCCTTCCATGTACACCGTTGTGATCTTTCAAGTCCAATGGACCCTGCTCTGAGAGAACCTTGAGGAAACTTTCTCTCTGCCTCTATTCCCATAGGAGCTGCATAGATAAGGGTCACTTTGTTAAGAATTCCCAATTCTGTAGAAATGGAAGGTCAAAGTTGTGAACCTCAGTTAACAGTGAAAGTTTCCTTATTTCAAGTCATATGAAGAACACTCATATGAAGAAGTATGGTGTTTACAGACTAGGGTTTGGAAGAACTTAAATTTAAAAACAAATAATAGCAAATATACCCTTCAATATGATCATCCACTGGATGACTTCATTGCAATTTGGTAGAAATTAAGGGTTGGACTCATAAGAGTTTAATTTTCAGGTCAGACAGAAGCATATTTCAAGTCTCCCAATACACCTACTCAACGAATTCCACCTTTTGTGCATTCTTGATTTATTTCTCTACTTCTGTACCATTGGGTTTGCAAAATTAATTTGCTGCATAGAAATACCTTAAATCACGTTTCTACCAAACCATGGGTATGCTTGGGAGAGAAAGAGAGGAGGGACTCCCTGATTTTTCTTTCAAGGACTGATAAGGAAAAACCTGGTTGAAGGTATAGACAAAAATCAAAGTAATTTTACTATGTTACTATATTCTTTTCTTAGGGAAAGATATACCTGTTTTAAAAATTATGCAGAAGATATCGCAACATTTAGTTGTTTCTTTGCTATTATATCCAGTTAAAGGGGGTAGAAAGAGGATGAGGAAATATAAATAAAAGGGATTTGGGAATGGTAGGGGGTGCAGGAGAGAGTAAGAGACCATCTTATCAGCCTGGGAGGAAAGGGGAGGACATGGAAGGAATATTTTTGGGTAAGGCAGTTGCACTAACGGTGAGGAGAGGGAAGTCACTAGTTACACTCTTTTTGTACATATATGTTTTTGTATCTCCCTCATGACCCAACATACATACCCTGTACATGTTAGGTACTCAATAAATCAATGAAACAGAAACAAAGAGAATGTATAAAATATAGACGCTTTGAAATGAATATTGACTTAGAAATGTATTTATCTAGGCTATGGTCTTACCATTATTATCAATTGCCATCTGTTTCCCTTGAAACACTGTGTGTGTGAGTGTTAAATGTTTCTACAGATCTTCATCTGCTTTAATCCCAGGCTTCAGAAGCTCTACCCCAAAATGAGATAAGTAGAGTTTGGGGTGCTGGGGATAAGTATGAGATAAGTAGAGTTTTCTTGGGGTGGTGGTTGGTGTGGGGGTGAGGGGATTATTCCTAAGATTATAATGGGAGTTAAGCAGTCCCTGTGCACCTGGGATCCCCTGTGGACCTGGGTCCACAGCTTCCCAACCTAACTGGGGACCATGATAGAGTCTTCTGATGACATATCTGGTAGATTATTGACAACTGCTTCAGTTTCTTCTTTGGGAAATAATTTCTGAATTGGGAAATGAAAACCTCAAGAGCTGAGAAAGAAAGTAGACATACTTCTTTTTTTCTTCTTTTTTTCTTTCTTTTTTTCCTTTATCAACGCTCAACAGAAGCGTCAATCCTACAAGAAAAAAAGTGTTACCCTTGACCGATAGAAGCAGACATTAGCAGAACATCTGAACTGGAATACCATGTAGCTTTTGAATGAAAACATTCCATATTTGGATGACTGGTCTGTACACCCTTATAATTACATTTAGCCCAAAGTAATGGATTGATATGTGTAGGTGGTCCTTAAAAAGTATCATTTACTGGAAAAAGGTTTAGAAAGGACGCTACCCCTCTATTTCAGTGGCATTTGAAATAACTGCAAGCAGTCACATGTCATGAACGATAGGCCCTGAGTGACATTCCTTGCATAAACAGGGAGTCAAGAACCCTGGGATGGTAGGTTTTCTGAAGGGCAATGGAGGAGGACACTGGCATTAATATGGTGCCCCCTAGTGTTCCATGGTGGTAGCACGACTTGGAATCACACCAGCACCCTGACCTAAGTAGGGCCTCCCCACAATCTTCTGATTGAAGGAGTTATGGCCCATCATAATTGTTTATGTCTTTAAAACCATCACGTTAAACGAAACCCTCTTCAACTTTAATGCATTTTTCCTGCACAATATCCATTTCCAACCCCTGCTGAATAGGATTGAGTCTTGACATTGTTTTTTCTTATAATGTGTGGCCTCCTGTCTAAGCATTTCAAAGATCAAGATGTATCAATTCATTACTGTGGTTGCAATGTCATAAACAATGGATAATGGCATCAATGGATGAATTGTTGGAGGAGGTGGGGATGGCTGTGCTCCTGGTCGAGGAGTCTGGCTGGCAGGGATTTGCTCCCAGCACATCAAGGAGAGAACGGCAGGCGAATGGGACCTGACGAGCGTCACTAGCGCTGTGCCTGTCATCGGGTGGAGTGTTCATCTTGGAACCCAAGTCTAGACTTCACAGCACATGATGCGCACAGAGGAAGTGACTGGTGACATACGGGAACAAAAGGAGATGAGGAAAAGTCAACGCGACCAGCTAATTCCAGTGGCCAAGACCACCTCCCTGTTACTTATCTGGATATTTCAGAGAAGAGTGTTTTTGGGCACTTGAATCATATAGACTCCTATGAAATATGCCCCATGCCTTAATGTTGTATAGTTCAGGCTGCCACAGCCTGAGGGTTGAGAGTAATAATTAAAACTGGTCTGTTAATTATCAGGAAAACATTCTTTGCTATTTCCACAATGCCAGAGTGCTGGGGACTCGAACCCGGGTCTCCAGCATGAGAGGCAGGTACTCTACGAGATGGGCTATATGGCCTACAAGGAAAACATTCTTGACGTAGAACACATGGGATGACAGTTGGTTCAAATCCCAGTGCTCTCCAGCGGCTGGTTAGGGCCCTGGCCTACCAGGTATAAAGGATTCTTCCTGTCAGTGTCAGCAAAGGGGAAGAAGATAAGTACCGGAGCCTACCCAATGTTCTAAGACTCAAGTCACCATATCACAAAGACCGCAATTCTTTTAATCACCCACACAGCAATGGTTATTTTCTTCCCTTCCATGTATTATTATTTTTAAAGTTTCAACCCCCATAGCTGGAGATACCAGCTAACTCAAAAGAGAGCTTGGAACAGTTCTCTGGTCTTCATTGGTCTATTGAGAAACAAAGACCAGAAGTGTGTGTGTGTGTGTGTGTGTGTGTGTGTGTGTGTGTGTGTGTGTGAGAGAGAGAGAGAGAGAGAGAGAGAGGGAATGGAAGCAAATGTAATTCTCTCATCTTGGACTTTTAGGCGACATCTCTATGACTATCTTTTGATCCAGACCTCTAGGTTTGATTGGTGGTTACTCCTTCCCAACAGAAGCCTCCTTAATACTCCAGATGGGCAGGTGGGGGGTGAAGGCCATCGCTTATCATTGGAAAGGGCAGAGAGGAAGGGAGACCTTCGTTCAGAAGCAGGAGGGAGGCAGGTCACCCTAATGCTACTGAACTGGATTCCTCCCTTCCATCTAATTCTTTGTTATCTTCAAACACTCCACAAGATCTCCTTTTTATAAAAATCAGTTCTGCCATCTCCAAACAGATTAGGAACATCACCAGCATGGGTAGGTTGTAATTTCAAATAAAAGAAAAAGATACCAAAAGGATTAAATATCAGCTCAGAGACTCTCAACTTAATGAATCTTCCATTTGACTATTGGGCTTGGGTGAGCATGTGTCAACCTTCAGCCAGCACCTATCTGGAATCATCCATGAATAGCCGGGAGCCACTGGGAACTGATGCCAAGGTTCAGCCACACCAGTGCATACTTGGGGAATGTTGCTAACAGCTGATTAGAAAGATGAAGATGGTCCATGTAGGCAATGGGTAGGGTCCCTTAGAGTTTGGAGGAAATGGGGTGTATGTGAGCATCCAGGGTACAAAGCACAGAAAACCAGCCAAGGGGACAGTGGGAAAGAAATGCCCACACTTAATGCTTTCCTGGAATAAAAATGTGTAATTTAAATAAAGCTGTAGTGCCAAGAAGTCCCCAGTCCCTTATGCTCTGTGGCACAATGGAGAGTCGCTACCGCTATGTCTGCCAAAAGCTTCTTATTTCCAAGGAAGCCCGTTTTATAGAAACACATCAGAACATCTTCTTTTACCTTTTGACAAAATGAAACTGCATCCTTGGGAGTTTCCCACCCATTGCTCTCTTGGCTACTTCGCTCCAGTACTATTTCATTACTTATTGATTTTCCAACGCCTCTCTGCATGGCTGTAATTTACACAGGTCCTCACAGCCCTTAGCAATTCTTAACACCTCCAGGTAAGATCACTGAGTCCACCAGAGAGAGCCGGCCACTGGCTTCTCTGGAATGATAAAAAATTGGCAAATCTCATCGCTCCAGCAAATACCTGGGGGAAGCCACAGTGGATGTGAAGGAACATCACAAGTTGACACTACGGCAGGAGGACAGGCAAGGCTGACTGCAGTGGAGAAGCTGTCACGGGCCTGGCGTGGCACACGGCCACACAACCTTCGCTTTGGCAATGACGCCACCAGTGCTTTGCATGTTGACAGCACTTAAAAAAAAAAAAATCTAAAGCTGGATTTATTATGATCTTTCCAAAAACGAACCACCAGCTTCTCAACGTGTGAAATGTTTGCCTCGGTAATAGAGGTTCCACTCAGAGAAAGATGGAAGTAAAAGAACGTGTCCGTGGAATGGAAAAAAATAGAAAGAAAAAAGATAAGTATCTTCAGGAGAGGTCTTGTTTGGGTGAAACACACCAGTGTTATAAAGAGGGCCAAGAAAAAAAAAAAAACATGTTTTTTTTTCCCTGAAAGGATAGGATTTAGATTCGTAGTAATAAATCCCATTTCATTGGTAGATTTCTGAAGACTTACATCCAGACTATTACTTTGCTTTAAAAAGTTTATAATTATAAAATGGATTTCTTTTTTTTGTGGGGCAGGGGGGAACAGTGGGTACTAAGTTGTGGTCAGATAAAGGGTGGGAAGTTCTAGGGGTCCCTGCTCCATAGGGTGACTGCAGGGAGCGACTGTGTATCTCAAAAGGTCGGAAGGATTCTGAATGGTTTTGCCATGAAGAAGTGATAAATTTTTGAGGAGACAGATATGTTGAGCCTGATTACACAATGTACTGAGACATTGCGTGGTACTCCATGAATATGTACAACTTTTATGATTTAGGTTTTGGTTTAAAAAATAAATTTAATCAAAAAAATTAAAAATGTTATTCAACTATTTTATCAAATATTTCTAGGAAATATATATTATATGTACACACACACACACACACACACACACACACAAATGTTTGTTTTACCCATAACATCCCTCTAAAATTTTTTCTTTTATATGGAGTTATGGTGAGAATGTGATTGATAAATTCAGAGGAAAAACTGAATATTATTAAATAATCATAGGGAAAAGAATGTGATGCATTTTCATCCAAAGATAGGGTTGAATTCACTCTTTGCTTTTCCAAAATGGCATTGAATGAAGACTCCCTTGGAGGAGTGTATTTTACATTGGCCTTGTGGGGAAGCCATGGTCTGGAGAAAAAACAACCTGATAAATGTCAGACTGTTCGTGCAGTATCATGTGGCTTACCTAACTCCGTGACCTGAAAACCATTTCTAGATGGTTCCAAAACAATCAACCTAACCAATCCACACAATTACAGAATTTTTTTTTTTTTTTTTTACTATCTAAGTGTGTTTAGGAAGTATCTGGGTCAACTACTTTTTAATTTGTTGAAATTTAAATTTGTTGAAATCAGTGAAAACAATCCGATCAAAAGTGTTTTGTTTGGCATTGGAAGATTAAAAAGCAAACCCCAAATTCTTGGTGACAATTTGCCTTTTGACTATTACCCATGACATATATTACAATTACTTATCATCTGCCCTTTGCTGACTTGCCACCTGATTTTCCAGGAAGTGTGATGGATGGCGTTCCCCCTGCTCTGCTCCTGTCTCCTACTTTTTGCATTGGAGATTTCTTCACCAAGGAGGCAACACTCAGATCATTTGGTTTGGATGGGGCAGACCCTACTCCTGGCCCAAACCTGGCCACATGGTCACTGTACCACCCTGTCCACAGTTAAGGACCCAAACTAGGAATAGGAGAACCAAAGCCAGGATTCTGGCTAAAACCCTTGGCCATGGGGACCCTCTCTCCTCAGGAGCTTGTGCTGGTTGGGTGTGAGCTTGGAGCTACCAGGGGCCATTATAAGAACCTGGAGGGCCTGGAAATGAGGCAGACATGGAGGCCAACAGAGCCAAGGTGGGGTGGGGAGAGTTGAGGAGAGAGCCAGATGTTATTGTTGGAGCTGTTGAATCCAACTGAGCCTGAAGCCACCTACCCCAGGTATTTTAGTATAAGAATAAATACATTCTCACTTTTACTTAAGCTAATGTGAATTTGGTTCTAGTTCGTTTCAACCCAAAGAGCCCTGACTCATGAGGGCCATTTTGTCTCTGAATGGTCTGAGTGTTTCAAATTGATTTCCTTTTGTTCTGAAATAAGTCTGGAATATTTAGGCAGGTTCACAGAATTAAAAGGAATTTAATGATTTTGTCGTCCATCTGAAAAGAAAATTCTGCTAAAACATCTAAGGCTTGACCCTGTAACTGCCTTGGTATGAGAAACCTACTACAAGAGAAAGAAAAGAGATGTTGAAAAAAATCTTACAAATGAGAAAGGAGAGGAAGTGTTACTATTTTTGTTTGTTTCAGGTCGTACTGAATTATACGAAATCTCCTTAAGGATGGGAGGTATGTCTACAATATTAAGCAAAGATCTGGGTGCATAGCAGGCACTTGTTAGGCTAAACTTATTAGAAAGAATTGCTGTCAGGTATTAATGCTTATTATATATTAAAAAATGAAAGGTACTTATGGCATGCCATATTTCTGAGGAATTTATGCAATCTAAAAATGATCAGACTATTCTCCTAAGATTGACAAAATTCCCAGAAAACTCCCAGGTCATAAATCAGCAGGAAGAGTCTTCTTTTTCTGTGACTCATAGAATCACTGTCTACAAAAAGGCATTTAAACGCAAAGATCACTCCAAAGCTGCTGAGCCGACCATCATGCCTTACCTCAGACGATGTGAAAGAATACTACTCTTGTTAGAATTCACAGATGTGGCCAAAATCTGGGTTCGACCCAGGATTTCTTAGCCCTTGGAATTCTCTCGAATGAACATCATTAAAAGAATGCGTTCATTTGGAACCAACTATCTCTTAGGTATTTATTTCCTAACCATCTTTTTTTCTGACACTCACTGTTGGTCAAAATATGAAGCCAATCAAAAGCCACATGGAAGAGAAATCTGAAGCCCGAGAAGAAAATATGAACAGTACCCAGGGCAAATGGCTCAAAGAGTTTCTCTGCTAAAGCAGCCCAGCCATATGGCCAGTTTGGCCCAGAGTCAAAATAAAGGTCATAAAACCATCACTATGGCAGGCGAAGATGTGCGGGCTCTGGAGGAGAATGATTGTACTGTGACGCTGAGAACCAGGCCAGCCAGATGGTGCAGAGGGACCCAGACAGGAATTCCACAGCAGGAGGAAGGACCTCGGCCCCGTTTTACCTTCCCAGACTCCTCTCTCCGCTCCCCTCTCTTCTGTCCACACTGGACTGCTTGTGGGTCTTCTTTCATGTAATGTGTTTTCACATCTCCGTGCCTTTGATGACGCGGGTCCTTCTGTCTGGAATGGTCACCTTCTTCGCTCTCCTTCACCCCCATCAAAGTCTTACCCGTCCCGCCCTCTCTTCTGTGCTTTCATCCCCAGCCCTCCCGCACACTCTGAACTACTTGGGGTGCCATCAGCCTCCTACCCCCCTCCCCTAGTTTCTTTTTTTTTGGCCTCCATGCCTTGACATAGCTTGTTTTTCTTTTTCTTTCCCCTCTTCTTCCCTCTTGATCTTCTCAACCTCATTTTGTAATCGTCTCCTCCTGAAAGCCTTCCCTCACCTCTCATTCCATCCAGAAGACCCTCCTCCATACTCCTCGAGCCTGCTGGGGCCTACTTCATCAGCGCCACTCCTCTGGCCAGCAGTCCTTGATTGACGGGCACTTGCATCTCTTCCATGTGCCTGGAGTGACCTTGGGGCCAAGGCTGCACACCCACTAACTTTGTATTCCTATCAGTGCCTGGTGCTCAGCAGGAAGGGTGCTTGGACAGACAGATGGCTGGCAGGAAGGAAGTGTGACCTAATCCTTCGAGGTCCTGCTCTCATTCACTTCCTCTGGAAAGTTCCAAGACCCATCCAGTCCCCTTGCAATTTACATATTTACATGATTAAAAAGAAAAAACCTCACAGTTTGATTTGCATTATTGAACTCTTTCCTTAGACAAAATGTAAGCTTCTTTGAGGTCAGGATTCAAGGCTTCTTCATCTTTAAAGCTCTAAAGATACCTCATCCATAGTGGGTGCCTATTTGTTCTCGTTCCATAAATATTGAAGGAAATTTACATGGTACTATGTGAAAGCTATTTAAACAAATCCTGAACTAGAGAGTGAAATCTTCTTAGCTTTGGATATTAAGTATACTTAATCTGCCAGGCATGGTGGTGAACACCTGTAAATCCAGCAACTCAGGAGGCTGAGGTAGGAAGATTGCAAGTTTGAGGCCAGCCTCAGCAACTTAGTGAGACTCTGTCTCAAAATAAAAAATTAGTAGGACTGGGGATGTAGCTTAGTGCTAAAGTGCTCCTGGGTTCAATCCCCAGTACCAAAAAAGCTGAAAAAAACAAAAACAAAAACAAAACAAAAGCAACCCCCAAAACAGTGCTGATTTGTGAAGACTTAGCTGCAGGATGGGAAGGGTGTAGGGCTGTTCTCAGCAGCAACGCTTGCTGACACCTGTGGCACTTATTGACCATAGGATACTGTGCTAGGCACCTATGCATGTCAAGACTGAGATTGGGTGGACTTGTCCGACTCAGCAGAGTTTCATCAGTTTTTCTTTGCCCACACTTGAGTATTTTAAACTCAAATTATTTTAAAGTCCATGAACCTGTCTTTTTGCAACTTGAATTGAAAATATTCCTCTCTGAATTTCAAGATGTTTTCAATAAATAAACAGCAAGTTTTTAGATGGGAAAGAAGGACAACTTGGTTCCCCCCCCCCATCCCCACCACCTATGGTGTGGTATCCTAATAGCAAGGGCCACTGTGGCCCAAAGGATGGGTGTGGATCCTGTAGTTATTTGAAGGTTGAATTAATTTTTCTGCTCCTTTTTTGCTCCTGGGGAATGAACCCAGGGGTGCCTTACCACTGAGCTACATCCCCAGACCCTTTTAAAATTTTCCATTTTGAGACAGATCCTCACCAAGTTGCTGAGGTTGGCCTTGAACTTGATCGTCCTACCTCAGCCTCAGAAGTGGTTGGGATTACAGGTGTGCATCCTGCACCTGGCACTGCTTCCCTCACTTTGAAGAGATTGACAGCGCTGTAAAAGAAGGTAGGCAACTGGCACAGTCAGACCGTTAGTAAATGGAGGAGTTAGGGTTAGAATCCAGGTTTGTTTGAATCTGTATCAACCATTGACTTAAAGGGGAGCCTGGTCTTACTGCTATGCAAATGCTTTATGACTTCAGAAAAGTGATTTCTTCCTGGGCTGCAGTGTTTATCATAGGGGAAGAATTAATACATGCAATAATGAATGTGAGCCTGGCAGAGAGTCTAAGGCTGGAGGTGACTCTGATCTATGGTCCAGACCATTCTCTTGACTTGAGGGCTATTCAATCCCAAAATATAGGCATACAATGTGATTTCAGAGGCCTCTTGAGAAAGGGTGCATCTGACCCACCTTGTGATCTCACAGGGTTGTTACCAGGAATAACTAATAAAAAAGCCTAGGACGTGTCCAAGTGCCACAGTGACAGATGTGACTACACATAAATTAGTCTTGCAGAAAGCTACTTGCCTGGGGTCATCATAAATTTCTGATGGTGCAACACAAGACTGATTGTATTTACTTTTGCTCTCTGTCGGGTGGAGGAGTATGATAGGCCAGTAAAACGATTTAGTTGGCTGGTAAATTATCTGCAAGATTGATTAGGAATAGGAAGTGAGCAATTGGCAAATTGTCAATGCACAGAAAAGAATCCTTAATAATGAGACCCACAGATTAAATTAATTTAACACAGGGGTACCATTTGCGAAAGATGTTGTTTCATTGAACTCTTGTGATATTATTTGGACTGAACGACTGTGTTTGTTTGTGTGTGTGTGTGTGTGTGTGTGTGTGTGTGTGTGTGTGTGTGATGCAGACAGGTAACATGGTGCTCATGTTGGCTCTCAATTCAAGATTAGGAAAGCAGTAAAGACAATACACAGGGGACAGCAGTTCTTACTGCTCATCATTCTGAAAGAGATCATTTTGTGGAAATTAGAAAGAAAACATCAGCCATGTAATAAATTACTCTGAGTAGCCCAAGAATTGGAAGCTGGCTGCTATTGTTCCCTCTTCTCATAAATGATGTGCCTAGATTAGACCATCACTCTAACATGATTATGTATGCAAATGATGCAGACAGTTATACAATTTACAATTTGGCTGAAATTGTTAAAGAACTGGCAAATGGACTTTGACAAATTGCAATTTGAGATTTTAAAAATGAACTTTTATCGCCGAGCAAGGCAACAACTGATGCTCAGCTGTGCTTATGTAAATTCCTCAAGCAACCTACAATAGAGACGCGGCGGATGCACACTCCACCACATTTTTAAAACAAGCATCAACTCTTCACCCTGGTTGGGAAATGGATTACTCAAACATCGCTCTGGTTGAATCAAATATTGGATTAATAGGGAATTACCATATATGCCACACATGGATTACTAATTTTAAAATAATTAGACTACAACAAAATACATTTAATTTAATATTTCTTTGATGAGTCAGAGGGCACTTCAAGATCTTGCTGTGCCCCAGGTCATCATTATGAACCACTATTGATACTGGAGAGGCTTGGGAGGTAGTTAATGAAGAGATCTGGTCAACACAACACAGGAAAACAGGGAGTCTGCTGTTTTTAGACATTTATGTCAGGGTGTTTCCCTTTCAATTTTGATTTCTTCATATCCCGAGGGATGCTTAGAGTTCACTGTCCTTTCTTGTCCAGGCCAGAGCTTGGTTACCTCATAGGAGGATATCTTGAGGTTTTCCATTCACTGATTCTTACTGGCAGCTGTAGCTCTTTCCTTTATTATCATATATTCAGTACTTTAAAAATTAAATGTATTTCCCACAATTCTCCTTCCTACCTTTCTCTTGCTGCCCTACACATGGCTGCTATCTCAAGGTACATGTGGCCAGCTTTCTGCAACCACAGGCTCTGCATCTGTGAGCTCAAGCAACCACAGATTTTTAAAATGTGTGTGTTTATATATATAGTGTCTGTACTGAGCATGCACAGAATTTCCTCTTGTCATTATTCCCTAAACGATGCAGTACAACAAGTATTTGCACAGCATTTACATTATACTAGTCATCCTAAGTCATGATTTCAAGTATGCAGGAAGATATTAAAATTATACAGGAAGATATACAGGAAGTTATTTAGAGTGTACAAGAAAAAAAGTTATATGCACCTAGTACACTATTTTATATGAGAGGTTTAAATATCCTCAGATTTTGGTATCTGCAGGGTTGGGGCCTAGAACCAATCCCCGGTAGATCCTGAAAAAGGATATAAAAACACAATACTTAAGATGTATCTATTTGCACAGAATTGTAAAAAGAGAATTAGACATGGTCTCTTTTTTCCTGGGTTCTATTTCCTCAAATATGTTGGTGTTTATATACAGAGAAAGGTTGAGAACAATCAAGAAACTTAACCTAAAGGAGAGCCAGTAAGGCTCACAGGTTCAGTGCTTAGCCAACATGATTGACAGGTTAAGGGCTTCCTAACCAAGTAAACAGGACCAATTTCAAGTTTACTCTTCTGTTACTGCTCTTTTTTTGAAGTATAAGTTATTCACTTTCCTCTTAAATTACAGGGCACAAAATTAGACTGTAGTAGGGTGTTTACCAGCATAGGGTATAATGAGAAGGTTACTTGTGGTTTCAACATTTTGTATTTCTTGCCAGAAATATTTCTAACAGTGACTAGTTAGTTCATTTGGTTAGCAAATAAGTAATAACGAAGCCAAAAGAGTGAGTTCAGTACCCTTGTGGTCCAGTTGGCTACCCTGGTTTCAAAACTACTGACTGGATATCAAAGTTTGACGCCAACACGAATCAGCCATCTTGAAGATAAAAGTGACTCAATACAGAGGCAAAGTCAGTGGCTGGCAAATGATAATTGGGAAAACAGTTTCAACATCAGTAAATACCAAGAGTCATGCAAATTGAAACAGGGTACCGTTTAGTTTATTAAGTTAGTTTGGAAAACAGGAGAGAAGAGGTTAAGGAAAGGAGATAGTGGACAAGAGACAAAGAGAGAGAACCCAATACTGGCATGGGGAGGTGAAATAGCTACTCAAGCACGCAGGTAGGAGTGTCAGTTGGGACAACTTTTTGGAAAACAATTTGGCAATAAAAGAAGCAAAGGCATGTCCATGCCCTTTGTCTCAATAGGTCTACTGGGAGGAATCTGTCCTATAGAATGGTGGGAGCCACCAGTCTCTGCCACGGCAGAGATGTGTTTTATATCATCAGTGGCGTGATGATATAAAACCACTGAGGGCAAACTGGGTGATTCCAGCTTTGAGAAGAAGTGGGGGGGTGGAGGTAGGAAGGACAGTAGAATGAATCAGACATTAAGACCCACTGTGCATCTATGATCACAAGACCGGTGTAGCTCTACACCATGTCCACCAGAAGAATGAGAAGCTAGACTCCATTTGTGTCAGAACCTATTCTACTGTCATGTATAACTACTGAGAACAACAACAACAACCCAAAACCTCTGGTAGAAAAAAAGAGTTTTATTTGCCCAACGATGTTCATAACAATATACCAAGGCTATCCAACAGTCTGTCTACCAACAGAAGAATTTCCACCCAAATCAATTTCCATTCTAGATGGTGCCTAATTAGTCAATTGATTAATCATATTAATGTGATTGGATTCTTCATGGTTTTCTACACTTTAAAAAATTTAGAAAAATGTACACGTTGATTTTTATCATCAGAAAAAATAAAGTTTAACAAGGCAATTTAAATGAAACGGAACATGTTTATATGACAGTGGTGACAAAAGTGGGACTCAATTTTAAAAAATGTAATATGCTTGTTTATAGGTAAAGTTTGCCTAGGAAACAGAATGGAAGTACTGTCGTGCCCAAGGTCCTACACAGGTGCTATGACTGCATGGCGGGCTTATCGGCACCTAAATAGTAATTTTTTTGTATTTACTTCAAATCGTGTATTACTTTCATAGTCAGAAATAATGGAAATAATTAAGAAAGAAAATGTTATTTTACAAAAAGAAATCTGGATAAGAGCATGTAGATAAAAGGATAAAACTCTTCAGCCAACACTTTCCCAACCAACTGTGAAAGGCCGAAGTATCAGTAACCCACCTAGAAGGTTAATAGCTTTTTATGGGGGTTTACCAATGAAATTACCTTTTTTGTTGTAAGCAAATTGGTCAAATATTTGCCATATGGTTCAACTGAGTATATGAGAAAACTGTCTAAACTATCTACCTATAAATTACCAGATCACATAATTTTATTTTTACTTTTTTATGATTTTTTTCGATTTTTAAATATTTTTTTAGTTGTAGATGGAAATGATATCTTTATTTTATTTTTATGTGGTGCTGAGAATTGAACCCAGGGCCTCACACATGCTAGGCAAGCACTCCACCACTGAGCCACAACCCCAGCCCCTTATGTTTATGTTGACTATTAGTGTTGCTCAGAAAAAGTCCAGAATTTTCTGAAGTATCAATTCTCAAACTTTTTTGGTCTTGGGGCCTTGGTGTTTGTACTCTGAAAAACCATGAAGTATGCCAAAGAACTTTTGTTGGTCTGGTTTATATCTATTAAAAGATTGAATTGGAAAAATTAAAAAAAATATTTTTTAGTACTAGTAAAAATAAAACAATCCATTATATATTAATATAATAAACTTCAATGAAAATAATGATATCTCCCAAACCAAAATAATTTAGTGAGAAGAGTGACATTGTCTTAGTCTATGTGTGCTGCTGTAACAGAATACCAGAGACTGGGTGATTTATAAAAAAAAAAAAAAATAGAAATTTATTTTGTGTAGTTCTGAAGGCTGAGAGTTCTAAGATCCAGATGGTGATTGGTCTGGTGTCTCGTGAGGGTCTAAGGTGATGTCTTGAATGCTACACCCTCCAGTTGTGGGGAAGGCTCTGCCGTCATAGGGCAGAAGAACAGAATAGAGCTGTGACCCCACTCCATATTCTCATTTGTGATACTGGGCATTGAACCCAGGGCCCGGCACATTCTCGGCACCTGCTCTACCATGGAGTCATGCCCCCGGCCCCCACCAGCCCTGTCAGTAGGCACTGACCCATTCGTTGAGGGCAGAGTCCTCATCACCTGACCTCTCCCATTAGGTCCCAGCTCCCAACTCTGTGGTCTTGGGATTGAGTTTCAACATGCGTTCTGGAGGGGACAAGCACTCAGACCATACCAAGCATCATTTCACATTTTTCTGTCTCTGATTTAATAATAAGCCAGCAAGGTTTTCAGATCTCCTTCTGCATTCAATCTGTTGCAGTATTATATGTCATGTGCTCTCTGGAAAACTCCACTGTACATTGTAAAGGAATGAAGTAAAAAAACTGAACAATCTCTATTATATGTAAAATTTTTGGGCCTTGGATACCATAGAAAATCCAGCGGTTCCCTAGAGCACACTTTGAGAAACCACTGCTCTAGAGCAACAGGTACATTTCCAGACTTGTGGTTCCCTTAAAAACTATGCATGTTCTCTCTTCCGTAAGAAATGAGCATGCACACATATGTGTACACCCATACCAACAAGTTTATAAATAACTTGAGGGGTTTACTAACACCCTAAAGTCTGTGGATACCCAGATTAAGGACATTCAGGCTGGAAGGAAGGTAAGAAATATTTTGGCCATATTTGCATTTTGAAGTACCCAGGTTAAGACCTTGTTTAGTTAAGGTGCTTGATAGATGCTGTGAAATATAAAAATATATATTCTAGATAGATGCTGTGAAATATAGAAATATAAATTCTAGCAAAAGTAGAGAAATATCTAAAATTACCAAAATGCTGAATGAAATTAAATGGTAAATAGCTGTTGGATCTGGTTAGCTCTGCTCTAACATTGACAGCGTAGGGGGAAGGAATGAGCACTAACGCCAGCTTTTACTTCTCCCCCCTCAAACTTATCTTTGCCAAAGAACCTAACTGGCTGCAATTCAAAGACATGTTGAAAAAAAATATAAATATATATTTTGGGGATAAAAAAATCCATTAAATTTTTTGATTGCATTGAGTTGCTTATCAAGGGTGTGTGAATAATGCCAGGAAAAGATACTTTTCTAAAAATCAATAAGTTGAAAGTGCTGTTTTAGGGTTGCTATAGTTGTTGCTTGTGTTTCAGAGTTATTCCTATTGACCTGAATTCAAAAACAAGGTATTGATTTATAAAGTACCTTCAGTAAATAAATGCACATTCTTTCAGCTAACCCTAATAACCTGTAGCATACGGAACAAGGTTTCAGCTCAGCTCAGTAGAGCCTAGCTTGGGGTGTCACAATTAATCCTTTCTAAGAACCACGAGGCTACTCCTATGTGGCTGAACAACAGAAAGCAGAGAAGAAACCCAATGAAAGAGGAAAGAGGTAGGAATATTTTAGCTTCCTTTTCCAAATATCATTTTGGTTCCTGAGCAGTTGGGAGGCATAGACAACAAAACCATAGCCCTACAATGAATGAATGATGACTGCTAAATTTTTATGTTATGCCTCTACTTAGCTCTCCTCTTGAGATTGATTAATAGATATTAGCAGAAAGATTTCTCTTTGCTTGACTGTTGGGTTCATTCTAGAGAAAGAGAGGAGGAAGCCCACAGCCCTGGCTTTCTATTCAAAGTCCACATCAGGGCAGTGCTGTGAATTGGTTCTGGTCTGTCTCACCCTGCTATTACTTATCAGTCACAAATGGTGGTTGATGGGGACCAGATTGCATTGAAAAAAATTTTTTTTCTTTGAAATAATTTTCTACCAATTGCAGCTAAGTTGCCTCTCTGAGGAAGGGGAAAAAACCTTGTGAGAGCAAGCTTGAGCCAAGTGTGGTAGGGTTTCTAGGTGCTGAGTTTTCTGGACTTTTCTTTTTTTTTTTTTTTTTTTTGCTGGAAAAAGCTTTCTTTTCATTTGGTCCAAGGTTTGGGAGGGTCTCCATGGTGGTTAAAAAGCTGCCTAGTGGTTAGAGGGAGAGGCTCAAGCCAAAGCCCTGATATCAGGACATGCAGAGGAGCCCCATTTAAGTCCACTGCTCTCTGGCCTTTTCTTGAAGTCAATGCCCAGTAACATTGAGGAGTGGGTATTAAATGGTTAGATACCCTTGTTATCAGTTAAGAGAAATTTATGCTTTTTTTTTTTTTTTTAAAGCAAAATGTAAGGACAACATAGCAATGACTAGAAATCAAAGAGGGAACTCTGCCTGTGTGAGTGATGGAGGCAGCGTGCTCCACACCAGGGAGAAAACTCCCTGGAGACTCCTGAAGGGCATCCAGAGAGCGGCACCTGGCAAAAGCCTATGCACTCACATTTAAATCCCAAAGGAACTCTTTTCTTTTACAATTGAGTTTTCTAATATTTTGGTCATAATAATTTTATTTCAATAGAGTCAATAGCACCCCAAGTGTGCTTTCTTGGGGTGGTGTGATTCTCCAGTAGGTGCTACAAGGAAGTGTGTTGTGAACCAGGAGCCTTGGGGAGGGGCTGGTGGGAGAAGGGCAGCAATGGGCAGGGGCTCTGGGCCTCACACCTGGCTTCTATCAGGACAGTCCTATTTGATCTGTTTCTATATATTGAGGCTACGGGTAAGATTTTATTAGGGAAAGAATTCTGCTGCTAAAAACAAAGACAATGAAAGGTTGAAAGTCACCAGTCTGGCAGAACTATGTTTAGACTAAAATGGACTCTGAACATTCGTAATCCTCCTATGTGAATTCCGCAGGTGACTTCTCTCTCTCTTTCTTTCACCTTTTAAAGTTTCGAGTTATCCTTATTATAGAAGTTAGGCTCATTAGAGAAAAAGTATAGAGAAAACAGATAAGCAAAAAGAAAATAAAAGCGCCAGTCATTCCCTAATCCTGAGATTACCATTGTAAACCTTTGACGACCATTCCAAAAGACTGCTATTTCTATGCATAAATAAATATATGTGTATCCTTTTTTCTCTTCCTTTTAAATGAAAATTAGATCAGAAAATCTACCTGTTGTTTTGTCACTTGAATTTTCTTTGCATGTTATATGAGGAACATCTTTCCATGCCAAGGAATGTACCTTTACATCATACTTTTTAAAGGCTGCCTGGGAGGCTGGTGAATAGACTTTATCCATTTCTATCATGCATATAGTTTATCCAGAGCCCTGTGTAAGGTGTTTGTTTTGCTCTGATAAACAAGCCTACTGTGAAGGTCCTAGACAGTTAGACACAGCAGAAATGGTACGCTATGGCATTCTGGTAGAGTGCTGCCAAGTGACAGGTATGTGACAATATGGAGCCTCTCCTATCAGCAGCTGCTCAGTCCCCCACTCCTGTGTCTGTCAGACAGGGCTCTGAGCTGCCTCCAGTGTTTACCCTGATATGCTATAAAAATGGTCTTTTCTTGTGACTCCCCACTATAAAATTCTTGTCCAGTATTCATGTAGAGCAGGCGTTACAAATATTCCCTTGGCAGCCAGGTCAGTGGACCTTGAATCTCAAAGACACCATCTACCAGCTGGGGATCTTGGGTCAGTCACTTTGTTTTTATGCTCCTTAATTTCCTCATTTCTTAAGTGGAGGAAAAGATCATATCTACTTCATAGTTATTATGTTGTTTAAATAAGTTAATATATGTAAACACTCAGAACAATGTCAGGCACCCCGGAAGTAATAAAAGCGTTAATTATTACTATCCTTGTACTTTTTGACCTTTTCAAAGCCAGGATGGTTTTCGGTCTGAGAGATGGAACATAACCTTTGAATTCCTGCAGCTCCCAGTCTGTCTGTCTGTCTGGGATGGGGTGGAGTTCCCCAAACGGTGTGATGAGAGAGGGATTCTTCTGCCTTCAAGATGGGCCCGAGAGATCAGAACCCTGGGGCTGAGAGTACACAGCCTTCAATTATTCCAACATGATGAACAAAGAGAATCAGTTGTGTGCTCAGGACTTGGGAAAGGTTGGGAAGCCCAGTCCTGAGCTGTGTGCCTTCTTGGGATTTCTCTTTAAGACACCTGGCTCCCACAAATTTTACTTCCCCCTCTTTTCTCCCCCCCAAATCTAACACTAATTACTTTGCAAACAATCACGCCTAACCAGACTCCAGGCTTGACCTACGTGTGCAAGGAGAAAGAGATCAGTTTTCCATGGTAGTTTTCTGAGGTGACTTCAATAGCATATTGCAATATAATATGATAATTACCACTTTTTAGAGACAGAAAAACAAGTTAATAATGTGCACCTACATATCATGTGACTCTTGTTTTCTAATACTTCAAGAGTCCCTGTAGTTTGGGGACACACCAGGGGTAAATATGTGATATTGGAATTGCATACTGCTAAAACCCGAAAGTATATCTAAAACATGGACATTTTTGTGAGAAACCATTTTTCTGTCTTTCTTCGGAGTTGCTATTTCTCCTCATCTTTAGGTTTTGAAGTTTATAGTCTTTCCTTTATGGGCCTGGGTCCTATTTTTGCTCTGGTTGAGTGCAGATACATGTATCAAATTCTGGAGGAAAAATCCGCTGTCTTCTCAGCTTTCAGAAGATGGCTCTTCTATGCCTTCCATAAGCTCCTGTAGTCTTTGTTCTTTGGTCCAATCTGTAAGCCATCTGTACCCTTTATTATTAAGAACATATTTACTGAGATTTCACAACTGTTTAATAGATATGTATCTTATTACATGTTTGATACACCTCATTAAACATATGACTCAATTGGTATTTATTTAACATTCAGTAAACACAGACCCCTCCGCCTGGATGGGGGCACGGTTAGGGGCAGGACCCCAGCTCGGTATCCTATCCCCTTTGTCCTGTAGGAACTGCCTAAGGCTTCATCTTTAACCCTTCAACACTCCGGCTCAGATGGGGTCGGGCGCAGGATCAAAGTTGGGCTTGAAGTTGCAGCTGCTACTTATAGCTCGGGCTGCCATTGGGGCTACCAGGCTGGAAGCTGTCCATCTTCTCCTCATACCGTCTCAGTGCTAAGTGAGGAGTGTGGGACATCCTGCCTTCCCAGACCTACGCAGGCATTTGTGATGTTTTTTGGTGACTTAGGGTGTGGCCTTCAATGCCATTCAATACAAAGGAGGAGAAGCCAAAAAACTCCCAGATGCTTTCCCAGGTCAAAATGGATGCACCGGAGCCCTGTAAAACAACCTAGATGTATATCAGGATGCTCTCGGAGTCTGTCACTCTGCTTTGCCCTTGGACTTGTCTAACTTCCAAGACCCTTTGACTCAGGCCCAGACCTATGTGCACCTATCCCAGCTCTTGGAGCTTGCTTCTCATGTGCTAAGGATCCCTTTGTTGTTTCCAGAAAATAATGATATACCTGAATACCAAAGCTAGCACACGCAAGGCCTTTCTTTAAATGGAAATTTTCTGGCATGAATTTCTCATCCCTGCTGGCTTCACTTTCTCCTGCAAGCAGTTCAGCGCTTCAGAGAAACATCACTTCATTCAAATGTTTCAGTCTTTTTAATTTTTTTTTCCCCCTCCAGGATCCACAGAGGAGGAAATCCAAAGAACTCTCAGCAACTCCTCTGTGAGAAAAGTTTTCCTTTAAGAAGGCCACAGGCTCCGCCAAGCAACTGATCACAGTCTGTGGAAGTGAAGCGTTTTCTGTTGAGGGGGCAGGAGGCAATTTAGTTCTTAGTTCTTTGCCATAAATAACGGATTAAAAAGCTTAGCCAATGCTATAAATTAAAAATGTGAAACTAATTAGACCAGTCCCATAAAAGCGAAACAATCAATTCATATCCCAAGTATGTGATGTGACAGCATCTACCGGGTATGACAGCTCAAGAGAAGCGGAGGAGACCCAGGAATCCTACCCAAAGCTGTCCTCCAGCCCAGAACCACAGGCCCACTCCTGTGTGGCCATGCAAAGCAGCAGTAGCTCTGCTGTGTTCTCTACCCATTTTTCATGACAACAGGTCCATCCCTTCTCCACCCCTTCCATGCTGGCCCATTCCTCAAAGGCAAGGCTCGCCCATACCAGCAAGCACAGCTGCACTTTTGCCAATTCAAACCAGATGGGTCTGGAAGGCAGCTGCTGCCAAGGCTATAATTCAACCGGGAATTCCTAAATGTTTCAACCAGCCATTTAATAATGTTCTAGCTGTAGTTTTCTCCCTGTTCTAAATATATGAGTGAGGCCAACTTGCTTGGACCCTGCAGTTTCAGAAGAGTTCTCCGGGTTGCTCAATGGATTGTTTCCTTCTGTTTTACACGAACTCAGACTCCACATATCATAAGCCGCCTGTGGTTTCTCCACCCCCAGCTTGTCCTCTCCCTGGTGTGGTGGAATGAATCACTGTTCACAATTCTTCATGCCTGCTGTGTCTGAGAATTATACGTCCACAGCTTTTGTCTTGTGATTTTGTGGTTCTTCCCATTAGAAAGGCAGAGTGTTTCCTCATTGCGTTGGTGTGTGGCTCAGCTGCGTGACTTGGCTTGGTTAACGCAGCCTGTGTGTGTGTACGTGTGAGTTTGCTGGTTCTAGACTGCGACCTCAAGAAGCATAGCATCTTTCTGTATGTACTTTTATTCTTGTACAGTGACTGTTCTGAGAAGGACAGTTGACTTGAACCTATCTTGCAACCTGGAGTCTTGCTCATCTGATCCCAGTTGAGTACAACAGAGTCAAAGTAGGTCTAAAGACACACAGGGGAAAAGAAACGCTTGCTGTTTTAAGATGTGTAGTTTGGGTTTGTTAAATAGCATTACTGTAGCAACAGCCAACTGATGCACTTGCCATCTCAATTATCTTTCCCAAACAGCCATAGAATTGTTAGTCCCTTGCTGTGTGGTCTCTGGCAGTTTTGGGGACAAATCCTAACTCTTTACCATGTTATTCAAGGTCCCTACCAACCCATCTCTAGCTTATGGGTCAGTTTCTCCCCCAAAACATCCCCAACTGAATCGATTTCCCTTTTGTGGGTTTCCAGAGCACTCTGGTGATCTACTGCATCAGAACTTCTCATACTGGATATGCCGAGTATGATACCTACCTCCCTCAAAAGACTGGAGTTCAGAGTCAAGAGTCAGCCCGTTCATCTTTGAAGTCTCAGCACCAGACTTCGAAAAACAGACTGAATGTACTTAGTCATGATTATGGCCTGCCCCAGTTTGACAGGAAACACTTATAGACCGTTGAACCACCACAGGCTCTAATATTATCTGAGTGCTTTCAAAACAGCGTACCAATTCCCGAGTTTCCTAGTTTGGGAGGCTTGGTTTACACAATGACCTGGGTTTCAGTAGGAGACAGAGGTGCAAATATCAGTGAAGGTCATAAAGATATGTTGGGAAGCCAGGCCACAGTCCACTCAAGTTCTCCCCTGGGATTTCAGCCTGATCCTTGCTCTAATGTTGACCCAAGGCCACTGCCCAAATAGAGGGAGCAGAAATCAGGCTGGAGCTTGATGTTCCCTGTTGATTTGGTCACAGTTTTGCCCATAATAATGTTGCTGTTTTCCCTGTGCTGTGACTGTTGCAGACGAGTCAGAAGGAGCAGGCTGTAACCCTCCCGTGGATCAATGGTATCGATCCTCAAGGCTCCGTGTCATTTCCAGGGGATTTGCTAAAGAAGCTACTTATGTTCCTTTTTCATTTTCACCAACTCATTACCAGCTGCTGCGGCCTTCGAGCGTCGCGGCAACACCTGGAGGAGTGGGACATGACCGTCGGATTTGAGTGCAGACACCTTCCTTCGAAATTAAACACAGGACAACGTGCGACTCACCCAAACCTGAGCTGAATGAGGAAGTCAGGTCACACTGGCCCACAGGGGTTTGGTATTTTTTGTTTTGTTTTAAAAAGGGCAGCCTGGCCCTACACTAAGCAATTGATCCCCTGGCTTAACTTTTAAATTAAGACCATTGTAAATTTGGGAACTTGAGAAGACATAGAGAGGACACCCATAATACTTTGCAAATGTCAAGTGCCTCTCGATGTTGGTTACTTTTCAAAGGTAGCTAGGTTACAATGTACCCTGGTAATGAAAAAACCCCGTCAGGCCCACTCCACGGGGTTTCAGTCAATATACATAATATTATTGGGCTTTGCAAGGATTAAAGGTTGTTTCTCTCACAGTCTCACAATAGGGCTATTTTTTTCCCTCTTCTGAAGGCATAAAAGAAGTCTCCCTGTTTACAGAGGAGCCCAGGACATTTTGGGGCCCCAAGGATGGTCCAGACTTCCCATTGCATACTCCCCCCTGCTGGTGGCTTTGTGGCCAACCTTAAAAAAAAAATCTAATTCTTTTAATCTACGAATGACAGGACTTAAAAAAAAATGATTAGTGTTTTATATTGTCCAAAAGCCATTTCCAGAGTGCAAAAATTTATGATTCCTTCCAGTTTTATTCTGAGAGAGAAAGCTTTCATGTCAGGGCTGGATGGTCTGTGGACTATTCCATATTTAGTGTCATTATGGAACTGCTCATCCCGAGGAATAGGATTCCCAGTTTGCAGCAAAATATGTGGTGTGACCTCATCCAGATTTATACATATTAGGAGGCTAGAGATAACATGCCAGAAATTCTGTAGTGTGTCATAACCATACCTAAACAGGAAAGAGAATACTTGGTAGCTTTGGTACATAATTAAAAGCAATTTTAATTTTAAAATCTCATGGCAGAGATGTGGTGATTTGGATGAGAAAATATGGGATTATGGAGAATAATCTTGAGCTGCTGAAGAGATGACCCAACAAATTCTTTTCCACATTTCTATGGTGCACAGAGCTTTCTCAGAACTGGTTTGATTTTTATAAGAAAAAATGATAGGAAATACCTGTGAAGGTAACCATTTTAAAGTGTATAATTCAGTGGTATTAAGTACATTCACAACTTTGTGCTACTATCACTGTCTAATTCCAGTGTTCTTATGACCCCAAACAGAAACCTCATGCCAATTAGGAGTCACTGCCCATTTTCTTCCCTCCCTCCTCCTCACCCCAGCTCCTCAAACCACATCTGCCATTTTGCATCTATGGATTTGCCTAGTCAGGAGATTTCATATACATGTGGCGATTTGTGTCTGGCTTCTTTCACTTAACACGACGTCTTCAAGGTTCATTCACGTCGTAGCATGAATTGCTTTTTATGACTGCCTCTGCACTGGCCTTGACCAGGAATCTAGGTCGGTGAGAGCTGAAGATGGCTTCCTCCAGGCGGTAGGGTCCCAGGAAAATAGACAAGATTTCTTTTGGAAAATAAGTTGTGGGGAAAGCTAGGCAAAGTGTAAGTCAATTAAGAAAAACAAAAAACAACGTTTTGTTTTCCAAATAAACAACGTTGTTTATTTGTCCTCAGGGACAAATAAATGGTAGAAATGCTAGGCTAAAGTTGAATAGCTCTTGGTATACAGGCCTTCTTGGAGCCTGTAATATACCAGAATACGTGCTAAACCTCCAAGAGGCCAGGCAGAGTATGCAGTATTTTCTAAAGGTGTTTGACCATGGGATCCTTTAGTGCTGCCGTGTTCATTTAGTAGCTTTTGTGTTACATGAAGACATCCAATCGAGAGGGCTAGTGGGAACTCAAATATATGTTCCTTGCCTTCTGCTTGCCAAGCCGAGTCTGTGGGGTTATGGTCACCGAGGTTACAATTCTATTTATTTATTTATTTATTTTTGAGTTTTTCTGGCAAGAATGTTTTCAATTTCTCAGTCTTCACATGGATGCTCTGCAGGATGTTTTGGTGGAGCTCTGGGGGTGGATGTGTGTGTGTGTGTGTGTGTGTGTGTGTGTGTGTGTGGTGGAGGACAGGGAGGACAAGGGAGGTGTGCTCAGGGGACAGTAGTGCTCTAGGCAACTGCAGGAATATCCTTTTGGGGCAAACTCTGGACCTAGGGAAGAGCTCTGTCACAGGGGCAAGGGAACCCAAGGGCTGACCTCTGGGGTACTGCATTATGGAATTCATTAGGGATGAAGAGTTTTGGAAAGCATAGCAGAGCCCTACTGTAATAGAGCTACCATATTTGAATTTCTGCACTTGACTTGCTTCTGAACTCCCTAGAATATCTAGCTTGAGTATGGGCTTTCCTCCTTGGTCAGGGGTCGAGGGGAAGGCTTGGCAAGTTCAGGATAAATTTTCGGGAAACCAGAGACAGGGGAAGGAGCTGATGAATTTCAAAAGATGCGATAATACTGTTAAGGCCCAAGAACTCAGACAGGGAGACATCAGTAGGATGGTGAGGTTAGGAGCCCTCAGGGAGAACTTGAATTGTATATTGAACTGGACACACCTATGAACTCTCATCTTGCTGCTTTCTCTGTTCAGAGGTCAGTGATATTCAAAATGAAAAGAATATCAGCACTAAGGGACTATGAGATTTTTTTCTGAATCAACTCAGGATGATTAAATTATTTTTATATTGTCTTAGTTTTGATTTTATATTCAGATTCTCTGAAAACTGTTACTCCATTTGGGATGCTCCTAAGAGGAAAATTTGGCTAATTATAACATCCCAATCTATGGCCATGATCATAATGGCAAACAGGGTTTACTAAATCAACATCCTTCTAGGGTTACAAAATTGGTAGCATATTATGATTGCTATAAATAAAAGCAATTCTATATGTCTGGCTGCTGTGTCATGCTTTGTTATATATATATATATATATATATATGATGTTTTTATTATGTGTGCATGTATATATGTGTATATATATATATATATATATATATGTATATGATTTTTTTTTTTTTGCTTAGAAAATTTAAGTGTGCCCAATTGTAGAAACTTTGGAAAAGACAAATAGAAAATAAAAAATATTGTGAGATTTCTAAGCATAGTTACAATTTTGGTGTATATATTTTAAATACCTTTATGTATAAATATATATTTTATTTTTATAGATTATTTACATGAGTATACATTTGATTTTAATTTTTTTTTTTTTTTTTTTTTTTGGTAATAGAGACTGAATTCAGAGGCACTGAGTCACATACCTAGCCCTAAATTTTATATTTTGAAATACGGTCTTGCTAAGTTGCTTAGGCCCTCATTAAGTTGCTAAGGCTGCCCTCCAACTTGTGATCCTCCTGCCTTAGCCTCCCATGTCACTGGGATTACAGGCATGCACCACTGAGCCCAGCCATTTTATTTTTAAAGATGTATATCTTTAGATTTAAAAATAAAGTTGAGATTTCCTTTCTATACTATTGTGTAACTTGTTTTAAAAATTTGTTTATCAATGTATTATATGTATTTTTCATGTCTTTAAATATCACTTCAAAACATGAAGGTTGCACAGTAAATTATTATATGAACTTACCACATTTTATTTAGTATGTTTTCTATTATTGGATATTTAGATTATTTTAAAAATTTCCCCATTATCCATAACTCAATGATAAAGTTTATCTTTTAAACATCTCTTAATTGTTTTTCAGAAGCTTCTTACCTCTTTTTTTCTTGTACTTTTGTAACACTATGAACCCTGAAGTAATCACTATTGGTTATAATTATTTCCCAAAGATGAATAAGAAGTTTATTAGGTGTGAATACTCTCTCCTCACATCTAGTCATATACCAAGATCAATAAGGCAAAATTACATATATAAAGTGCTTGGATTTACCACTTTTTCTTATATAAAAAGATTTGTTTTCACTGATGACATAATTATCTATGTAGACAGTACAAAAGAACCAGCAAAAAACTTACTAGAACTAATAAGTGATTGCAGCAAGGTTGCAGGATACAAGGGTATTATACAAGAGTCAATCACTTTCCTATATACCAGTAATGAACAACTTGAATTTGAAATTAAAAACACAATACCATTTACGTTACCACCACCAACAATGAAGTATATAGGTAGAAATCTAACAAAATATGTACAGGAACTATATGAGAAAACTTAGATGAAAGAAATCAAAGAAGATCTAAATAAATGGAGAGATATTCCATGTTCATGGATAGGAAGACTCAGTATTGTTAAGATGTCAGTTCTTCCCCAATTGATTTATAGATTCAATGAAATCTCAATCAAAATTCCAGCAATATATTTTGTGGTTATTGGAAAACTTATTACAAGATTTATATGGAGATACAAAGGACCCTGAATAGTCAACATAATATTAAAAGAGAACAAAGTTGGAGGATGGAAACTACCTGACTTTAAAAGACTTACTATAAAGCTAGAGTAATCAAGACAGTGTGCTACTGATAAAAAGGTTGACAAATGGAAAGGTGAAACAGAGCAGAGAGCACAACAACAGATCCACATAAATATAGTCAACTGATCTTTGACAAAGGAACAAAGGCACCATGATGGAGAAAATGTAGTCTTTAAAAAAATAGTGATAGAACAATTGGACAATCAATGAAAATATGAATCCAGACATGAACCTCATGCCCTTCACAACAACTCAAAATGTATCACAGTCCTAAATGTAAAAAACAAATTATAAAATTCTTAGACGATAACATAGGAGAAAATCTAGATGACCTTGGGTTTGGTGATGACTCTTTAGATTTAACATGAAAGTCATGTTCCATAAGAAAAAGAATTGATAAGATGAACTTGATTAAAATTTAAAAAATCTTATCTGTGAAAGACACTGTCAAGAGGATGAAAAGACAAGTCACAAACTGGGAGAAGATATTGCAAAAGATAAAACAGATAAAGATTTGTTCAAAATATATAAAGGACTCTTAAAACTTGGCCAAAAAAAGCAAGCAATCTAATTAAGAAATGTACCAAAGACCTTAATGGACACTTAACCAAAGAAGATATGCAGATGGCAAAGTAGTATATGAGAAGATGTTTCACATCATATTTTATTAGGGAAACACAAATTAAAACATCAGTGAGTTTCCACTACACACCTATGTGAGTGGTCAAAATCCAGAACACCTTCAACAATCAAATGAAATTTTGGTGAGGATGTGAGCAACAGGAGTAATCATTCACACAAAATGGCCAGCCATTTGGGAAGGAAGACAGTTGGACAGTTTCTTAAAAAACTAACTCTATTCTTCCATACAACCCAGCAGTCATACTCTTGGGTGTTTACTCAAATGAGTAGAAAATATGTCCACATGAAACCCACACCCAGGTGTAGAAGTTTTATTCATAATTGCCAAAAAATTGCCAGCAAACAAGATGTCTTTCAGTAGGTAAATGGATAAACCATGGTACATCCAGATAGTGGAATATTATTCAGTGCTGAAAATGAACTTTGAAATCATGAAAAGACATGGGTGAACCTTAAATGCACATGATTAAGTCAAAGAAGTCAATTCCAATTATATGACATTCTGGAAAAGAAAAAAACTAAGACAGAAAAGATCAGTGGTTGTTAGGCATTAGAGGGGAGGGAGACATGAAGAGACAGAATGTAGAGGATTTGTAGGTCAGTGAAACTACTGTATACAAAACTATAACAGTAGATACATGTCATTATAAATTTGTTTAAACACATGGAATATACAATACCAAGAGTGAACCCTAATGTAAATTAAAGTCCTTGGGTGATATTGATATGTCAAGATTGGTTCATTGATTATAAGAAATGTACACACTCTGGCATGAGATGGTGATAATGGGGGAAGCTATGGACATGTGGGGATAGAGGCATATGGGATTCTCTGTATCACCTGCTCAATTTTGCTCTGAACCTAAAGCTGGTCTAAAAAATTAAGTCTACTTTAAAAGGTAGATTTAGCCACCACTGTATACATACAAAATAGCCTGAAGATTTTCTTGTTCAAACAAGCCACACTGTGAGGACCTCTTCTCTGTGTGGTTTCATCAATATGCTTGATGAGGAACTTTCTGAGGACCACTGTGGAGAGCAGATGGAGCTCTCCTAATAGGACACCCTGAGTCAAACAAGCAAATGTTCCCCAAGTGTCATTTCCAAGCACCTGCTGCCATCTTTCTTGGTGTGGCCTGTGAAGGAAGAGAGTTTTTGCAGAAACCTGGACAAAATTCCAGAGGCTATACCCATCACCTAGAATTGCCAAAAACAGGTCTCCCATTTTCTTTTGAATGTAGGTCTATGAGTGGAAGTCTGAATGTTTCAACCACATGGACAAAAATAATGGCATAACAGAGAGTTAGCACAAACTAAAAGAGGGGAATAGCTTCACATGTATGCAGATAGCCTTCTAGGATCTTCTGCTTGCAAAGTCTGAATGTGGAGGTAGATAAATCGTGGAATACTCTAATTTGGAGATTTTTCTTCTTTAAGCTTAAGCTGCCCCTTTTCTTATGTGTCAATCATTTGACTATTACCTTCAGGGTTTCACCCTATCCCTGTGCCACCCTCACCTTCACTGTGACCATTTTTCTTTTAATGACCTTGAACTTCTGTTTAAATAGTTTCAACCTTATCCTTAGAGGCAACATCCATGAAATCATGAGCTTATGCACTGGTTATAGGTATTTAAACATAAAGTTAAAACTGAGCCATTATTAGTGTACAGGCAGACATGATCTTTCACATGCCATGGATGTGCATCACCCTCTCAAGAAAGTACTGGTTTTAGGAAACTCCTTTATGGACAATATGACTGTCCACAATAGAGAGTAAACGTTTGAGGCTTGTTTTTCTGAACAGCCTCATAAGCTATGAGTGAAGCCAAATTTTAAAAGATTTGAGTAGATGTCTGTAGGTCAGAACCACAACAAACTGTCCCGTTAGTGGTGTTCGAGGATTTTACTAGACTCCCTGATGTCAGGACCCATTATGTTCTGCATGGTAGGCTTTCAGCATGGGTTGAACGTTGACTCATGGGTTCTTGTTCTGACCCAAGATGGCATTATTTGTTTCTGGGTCCTTAACCCAACATCCAATTCGACTACCTGTACTTACAGTCTCTTTCCACTCCTTTTGGAAGTCCTGAGAGAAGTAGACAGCACTCACCCCAGACAATCACCTCTGCCCCTAAGCCCCTGAGCAGTCCACTACCTGAGCTGGATCCTTCTTAAGAACAAGTTGTGCTTGTCCCCAAAACTTTTTATGGAAGTTATTCTTGTTAGTGAAATTCATGGCTTAATGAAATAAGACATGACCGGCGGATACCTGAGTGCAAAAAGAGGCGTTTCTGTGACAGCTACACCAACTCTGTGGACACAGGTGACTCACTAAATGTTTCCATGCAAGTAGGACAACTATAACCGAAGGATTCTGTATGCCAGTGGTTTCTGGAATACACTTTACCTCAAAGAAACAGCGACTGGTAACCATGGACTAGCCATGTGATGGTGGTTCGTGCTGAAAGTTGGTGTGGAACCCTAAGTAGACCACTCAAAGAACTGACTTTGTCCTTCACCATCTGGCGAAGTGAGAGTATATATGCTGTTTTAAGTTAAAATGCCTGAAGTTCAGCTTTTTTTCAAAAAAGTGCCCCAACTTCAGTGAACTTGTAAAGTTAAGCAACCAACTACTGACCCATTACAGGCTTTCTATGGGCACATGTAATATGCTGTTTTCACTGTTGGGCCTGAAATATTATTAGCTGGACGTGTCTTGGACTTGGACTGTCTCATGAGATGTGAGCTCCCTGAGGACAGAGCCACTTTGCTGGGGACACAGAGCACAAGACTGTGCAGCTTCTTCAGTTCTTAGAACTGAAACACAGTGTCTTAGTTTTGCATTTACTTGAATTCCTTCAGGTTGACTGCACTTTCTACTTTGATCCTCAGTCATTTTTCTTGATTGCCAAGCAACTCAGAGTGTTTGGGATGGAGAAATGCCTTTCATTAGCGATTCATTCTTCTGGGATTGGCTGGTCAGCGTGAGGCAGAGGAGGGGACTTCTGGCAGTCTGGGCATGACTGAGGTATGGCTCAGCCAATTAAGTACTTCATACCAGAATATTCCACGAATGCTATAGGATAGTGAAGTAATTCATCACCTATATTTAAAGTTGGATTTACTGATATTTTATGGTATTAGATATTATTCCTATTAACATTTTATGCTGAAATTACAGAATGATTCGTGAGTACTGAATTTTTGATTGCTTTTACACTTGCTGGGACACTATTAAACTTGATTTACGTTAATAGCACTGTAAGAAGATATTAACAATGAAATTTCCAAAAGCACTTAGCATCTCATAATTGGAGTTAAATGACAAAAAAAATGAGGAGATAATAAAGTAAAGAGAGAAAAGGAGAGAGAAAGTTTTGACAATATCCTTTTTAACCTGTGGTTCTTAATAAGATTTTTGCAAGGATTGTTTTAGGTTAGGAAAGAATCAAATCTCCTATCAGGAGAGATGACGCTGATTTATTAAAGGGGTTTTATAATACAGAATAAAGACTGAGCTCCAGGTAGAAAGTATAGAATTTACCGCTTCTAGGAGAGAAAATTTTCTGTCTTCCAGAGTAAGAAGGAAGCTTCAATTACTGCCCTTCCTTCCATGGTGACTAGAAGATATGCTAACATTTTTAAATAAAAATAATCAATTTAGGTATGTCACTGGGTTACAGAGAGGTAGCCAAAGCACAAGACATCAAAGCAAAAACAGTAACAATTATTTAGACAAATTTTAGTAAGCACTCTTTACACGTAGGCAGGCTCTGTGTTGTGAAATATACGTGTATATATCTCACTTAATCTTCACAATATCCGCATTAGTTTCTCTCTCTTTTTTTTTTTTGCAGTGCTGGGGATTGAACCCAGGGCCTTGTGCTTGTGAGACAAGCACTCTACCAACTGAGCTATATCTACAGCCTGGCATTATTTATTCTTATTACCTCTAGTTTGTAGCTAAAGAAAGTGAGAATCAGAGAAGTCAGTGACAGACAAGTAGTAGCATCAGGATTTGAACCCAGGTAGTCTGGCTCCTGGAAAGATCACTAGCCACCACATTCTTTTGGGTTCAACAACTAAGTTATAGGCAGTCTGGTTAATGTCAGAGTCACATTATATATGACTTTCATGGGCCCTATGTGCTTTTGCCTAAAAAGACCTCTTCCTTCCTAAGAAAACGATTAAGACATATTTTATAACTATTAGTATAAAGGTGAATATGAATGTTAATAGCAATGTTACTATTATGTGTTGAAATATTTTCTTTGACCTTAAAGTTTCTTTTAAAAAATGAGTTTAAAAAAATTAAAACACTTTCCTGGGCCCTAGGTATCAAGTCTATAGTCCCTACTGGAGAATTCAGTCCTGGTTAGCATGATGAGCAAAGCCAAAGCTAGAGTCTGATTTTCTATTACAACAGAATCCAGAAAACCTTGAATGGAAATAACACAAGAAAAGAAACCAGGGGGTTTCGGTCTCCTTGTATTTCTGGAGGACAACATGGTCTGGGTCCCTTCAGGCTCCTTCAGGATTACAACTTCAAATGTGAAATGGTCTTAGATATACAGTCTTCCCTAGGTACCGGCAAGGACTTTGTTCTGGAACCTCCTCGGATACCAAAATCTGAGGATGCTCAAGTTGCTTATGCATAATGGTATAGTTCTTTGAGTATAACTTACATGTATCCTTCTGTAGACTTTAAATCATCCCTATATTATTTCTAATACCTAATTCAATGTGAAATCTATATAAATACTAGTGACACTGTGTTGTTTAGGGAACAATGACCAAAAGTCTGTACCCATTCAGTATAGATGCAGTTTTTCGGGGGGGCGGTATTTTTGATCTATGGTTGGTTGAATCCATGAATGTGGAACCCTTCGATATAGAAGGCTGACTGTTCTTCTAAATCTTTAGTTAACAAACAAACAACTTGAATCCTTAGCTGATAATACTGCCTACAGACTGTCAGAATATTAGAAATAGTGAGTGTTGCCAGAGACGAGATCTGTTGCTCAATTAGGATTTCAACTTGGTTGCTGTTTGGGAAATGATTCCCTGAACGTGCAGGAGAAGCCCAATCATACCACCCACCCTTGTCGCTCACAGTGACAAACTGGGGTTTCTGTCTTAAACAGAAGTGAGATTCATTCATTCAATTCTTTCCCCAAGCCAGTGGTGCTTTCCTTGACCCATTTTCTTGGGAGCTGAAAAAACCCCAAAACTAGAGGTTACTCTCAGAAAGTACCAAGTCCCAAGCTTTGACCCAGACTTGAATATATTTTGAGTAAAAATAATGAGGGAAAAATCCATTTTTAGTTCTCAATTTGCTTCTCAATTCCCTTCCTGGATATAGGAGAAATCCAAATGTGTATAACCACAATATCATTAGGGTTGATATCTGTTTTGCTTTATGATAAAAGTAATCTCAGATTAGTGATGGTTGAACTGAGTCATTTGCATGAAGGTCTCTCAGTGGTAGGTGTAACAGACTGAATGAGACTTATGTGTAGACATATCTAAATTTACCCTTTTCTAAAGACATAGCTTAAAGAGGAACAGAAATGTACACTTTTATTAAGGAAGGAAAGAGCTCCATGAACCTAGGGTAAAATATTTTCCTTGTCATTTCTGAACTCATTTCAGATCATATGATGTTACTGACTTACTTCTTTAGTCTTTCCAACCAGAGAACGAATAGCCACATATTTAGCATTTATAGAGTGCATTTGGAAATTGGGCATTATTTATCTTAAAAATGATTGAGAATGTGAATCTGGAATTCTGTTAAGATCATAGCTCACAAAAGCACAAAATAAAAAGGATTGGTAATGGGTAAGCAAATGACAGATGATTGAATGGATAGATACATGAATAGATTAATGAATAGATAGAAAAACAGATAGATGGATAATACAGATGAAAGAATTAAGAGAGACACAAATGGATAGACAAGTAGATGACAGATAATAGAAAGATATTCATAGATCAATACATGGTTTGAAAATGGATAGTGAGATGTACATGGATGAATAGATGACTGGGAAGCAGAATAAATAGTTGATATATAAATGAATATAGCTAGATGAATGGATAGATAGATGCTAGAGATTGATGCATGTGAGAGTAAATTTGGAATGAAATTGTAGATAGATGAAAGGGTGCAACAATATCCTGATTGTACCCAACCACAGTAGAATACCAATGAAGATAATGGCATTTCTCTTCATGGAGATCTTAAAACAGTGTAACTATTTTGGGGGCATATGCACTGGAGGCAGGAAATCAGTTGGTCTTGAGAGCCCTGAAGTTTCAAGATAAATGCTTCAAAGATAAGAAAATATACATAGGTGTGCCATGATCTTGAATTCTCCATAATACTCAATTCTAGCCCATCTGGCCTCTGACACCCCAGAGAACAAGATGCAGATGCAGAGATGGAGGATGAAAGTGACTTCCCTGGGCAGCCTCTCTGCATTCTTCATAGTACACACACAACACCCTTTTGGCCTCTTTATTTCTGATATTCATATACACCTTCACTGGTAGACCTACTTGGGAAAGCCAGGTGCTGTAATTAATCCATGTCACAGGAAGATGTAGTATCGGCAGAATTTATGAGTGGGTTGGAGCTGCTGTGATGAGTAGCGGCACCTCAGCCTGTGTGATATAAATTCCTTTGTTAATTGGATTGCTGGAGCTAATCAGAAGCCAGAAAGGGAATAAAAAAAAAAAAAAAAAAAATCACTGTTCCTGCTGCCGCTGCTGCTGGCGGCTGATAAAGCGGACAGCTCCTTTCAGGCCAGGGGGTGTTGGAATTGAATCCTCATGTGGAGGTCTTACTCTAGATGGCTATCTCGAAGGTGACACATCCCTTCTGTCACTAGGCCAGGAAGAGATAGATAGGGCAATGGGAGAGATGGTAGAGGGATCCCAAAGAGATTTTTATTACCCATTTGTAAAAACAGGGCGAGTAGGGAGAGATGGAAGGAGCAGAGGCCAAGGTGGGGAAGGTGCTCACCACCCAACCGCCAAGAGGACTGGAAGGTTTTTCTAATGAGAGGTATCGCTCCCTGGGCCCCGTGAGCATGACCAATGCCACTTTGGACTCTGAGGCCTCTTCTCCACAGACAAGAAGAGCTTGCAGGAGAAAACCATCCATAGCTTGTCACTTAGCTTATCACACTCTTGTTCCCACTTCCCTGAAGACAGAAGGCCAAAGGGAGGATGCATATCCCATTCGGTACTTGGGTAAATGCACTGTGCCGAGCTCAGGTGACCGGCTCATGACAAGGGAAGGTAAGGGAGAAGACCAGGTGCAAAATCTTTCACCCTGGCAGAAAACCAGCAGGGCAGAGCCCCTGACAGGGACATTCCATCTGTGCCCACTTGCTACACATTTTGGATGGGGTCGGGACAGAGCAAGTGTGTGTTCGTCCTCCACACCTTTCCCATGAGGATCAATGGTTCCTTCCAGTTGAACGCATGCATTGCCGCTGACCAGGACACTGGGTAGAGACCTCTACGTTGCTTAAGTCTCCACCACTTCTCTGCAGGGGAGAGTGGGTCCCTACATTTAGTTTCACGGAGCTGAGTGCCCTGCAGTTCTTATTAAATTCGACTTTTTCTCTCCTGTATTCTTTTTTCCCTGTGATGACCACTTCTTTGCCCCTATTCCTTCCGAAGTCCTCTACATATGCTCCAAAGCCCTGCCTCGGAGGTAAATCCTTAGCTTCGATGAGTAGGCGGCAAGCCCCTCTAGCACACAACAAAGACTCTATTTTTTTTTTCCTATCTTTTGGGCGACACGATAAAAAATAACCCTGTATTTATGCAAATTGCAAAGTAGCGTGTGATAATGAAAACAAAACAGCGCTGGCCCGCAGCCAAGACATGGCGCTGACGGGGGCTCCCGACCATTTGGCTCTTGATTCTTCGGGGAAAGCAGCTGTAGAGAAATGAGAATACAGAACACCCTCCTCACGCGCGCACACCCTCGGCCGCACGCATTCCGGCACCCGTCGCCTCGGAGCCAGCCCAACTTGGGGATCCAAAGGCGGTTCTGCTTCCGAGCGCCGAGGAGCACGGCAGCGTCGTCCCCCACGAGTCTCCCTGCCCCTGGCTCCTGATCCCCTTTCAGGAATTTACAAACATTTTCCCCAGATCAATATCCGTATTGATTATTCATTGTGAGTGAGTCGTGTGTCTTTGGTGATCCAGCTTGCAGAGGTAGCAGCCAAAGGCTGCTGCAGGGGAAAAAAAAAATAACAGAAGGCGACAGGGACCCAGCTCTGGCTGGGTCTGCGGCTGTCGGCAACGTGGAAAGAAGAGGAGGAGAGAAGAGGGCTTGGAAAGGAAGGAATGGGCAAGAGTGGAAGAGGAAGAGGGCGCAACAGCAAGAAAAATGAAACCAGGGCTGGACGTCTGGTCCTGGGGATCTCGATGGCTTGGAGGAAACCCCCATCTTGGGTCTGCTGTGACGCACAGATGGCAGTGGACGTCCTCGGCTCTGGGAGTGAAAAGTGACTCACAGTTTTGGTATCTCCTACGTAAGAGCTTTGGGGGGATTCCTTGGCTTGCTGACAGGCAAGGAAGAACGCAGCAGCAGGGAGGTAAAGCCCGATTCCTTCCAACTGCCTTGCGGAGGATGTGCAGTCAGTCCTTGGGTTTGACTTGAACAGCTTGCTGCTCTCCGATGGCACGCAGAGGGAGAATAATTAAAAAGGCCAGCATCACTTACTAAGTGAGTAAACACAAAGCCGTTCCAAACGTGCTCTCCAGCTAATGAGAAGCTGTAATTTCTTATACTTCAAGGCAAAACAAGACAGTGATGGGGCTCAGTGGAGTGTGTGTTTGCGTGGATATGGGGGTGGGAGGTGGTGGCTGGTGATGGAGATAAATCGACTAATTGTTGGCAATGTTTAAAAAAGGGATTACTGGAAAAGACAGTGAAATGATGACAGGAAAACATCTTGGACCACAGCCAAAAAAAAAAAAAAAAAAAAAAAAAATAGAGGCAAATCAAGTCTGCAGCTCCGAGAAAACACCCATGGCTCCGGTGGGAGTCTCCGACAGGGATTGCCTGGAGTTCCCCAGCCGAATATGGAATATAGTGCAGACACCAAAGGATGGGACCCAGGACCACCAGAGTGTCCCGAGGAAGGAGCCACGGCATGCTGGGTTACATGGTTATGTGATACATTGAGGAAAAAACCCCAAACCCAAAACAAACCAAAACAACACAATAAAAACCAACCTGTCCTTTCCTTCTAATTGGAGCCTTCTGCTTGCTCAAAATTGCTTCAGTTTATTAAAAGCAACCCCTCAATGTGCCTTCTGATGCTAGGAGCTGCTGATTCTGTTTGTTTCCAGGAAGCTGCCGCAATGTTACAGAAATGTACTGGAGGAAGGAGGTTGAGGAAATTCAGTTTTCCATTGGCTGGGCTTTTGGCAAACATGCCAGGTGATCATCTTTGCCATTTGGACTGCCATGTGGGAACTAGTTGGGGATGCCTCTTCTGTTGTCACCCAGCCGTGGCTTGGTGAGTCCAAAACCAACCATGAATAGGACTCTTTTAATATAGTGTTCAAACACACATGACAAAGTGAGGACCCCAAGGAATAAAATGAGCTGTATTTTCCTTCTTTCTGGGTGTTCGGTTAATTGAGCTATATGGTTCTCTTTCCCATGAGTGGAGTTGAGCGTTATTTTTTTAATTTTTTTTAGGATTTCTGGAACTGGAAGCTCAAATAGATAAGATATCCTCCTTCTAAATTTTTTTTTTTTTAAATCTTCATGTTGCTTCCTTATTTTGAACTCCCTAATGCATTCCAAGTTTCCCAAGCAGGAGAAACACATCCTGCAGAAACGAGTCTTGGAGACCCAAAGGAGGTGGAATTAAGCCAGTTGTGGACGATTCGGGTACCTTATGGTGCATGTCCTCAGCATTCACGGAGCCCCGTGCCAGCAGCGTTTGTGTGTGCGTGCGTGGGCATGATGTGGAGCGTGTGTGGCTGTGTGTCTGCGTGTCTCTCTGAGAGGGAGGGAAAGAGTGAAGTCGGAGGAGGCTGAATGTTTGGGTTTTTATGTAATTCATGCAGAGCATGTTCGGTGCTGCCAGGCAGACAGCCACCCATCCCTGGACTCTGCAGCTCTGGAGGGCCTGTACGGACCTGATCTGAATGTTAAATGCGGGAGACGAAATTAGCATACTAACCAAGGACGTCAACCCCTCCTCACAATCAGTAAATGGCTGTCTCCTCTCTCTAAAGCCAGCACAGCCATGCACGCCAGCCACTTAACTATGTCCTCTGCCAGGTCCTTTTTTGTGTTTGTTTTTTTGTTTTTGTTTTTTGATGAAAGACTGGAAATTCATTAATGAGGAGGGAAGGAAGGGCTTCAAGGGGTTGTAATGAAAACAAATGATCCTCTTTAAACCTCATGACGGCCAATGCTGGGGCGGGGGTAGCGGGCGTTGCTTTCTGCTCTGGGGCTGGAGAATAGGAAATTCCACAGACAACAGGCCACTTGACGGGAGCCAAAGAACGCACTGCTTGGAATACTTCTATGTGGCACAGCCCAGCCATGACCAGTATGTCTGTGTTAATAAACCTAGAACGAGCTTTATTTTCCTAACGCTCAAAGAGAAGTGTGGTTTACCAGATGTCTTTCCATTCAGGTGCAGGTTATCAGAGTTTCTTGACCTTATGAGGGTAGGAAGAGCATTCTGGAATCTTTTGGTAAATGGCCTCTTGTTTTTGAACTGATACAAAATTTTTCCTTGGGACTATGCGTTAGGCCTTCTGTAAATGCAGTGGTTGCTTTTGTTTTAATCTCTGTCATATAAGAAAGCACACAAAAGAAAAGATTTGACTTCCACTTCTGCGGATCTCCGAACTAAAGTTGACAGAATGCTAAGAATCGATAATCAGACCCTCCTCCCCAAGTATTAGGGCTGGTGAAAGTTTACTTCCTTCTTTATTTGAACCGCTTGAACTTCCAGAAACAAACTCCTTCCCTTTCATTGTGCTTTATTGGTTTGGGTTGAAACTAGGGGTTATATACTCTGAAATCTCCAGGGTCCTGTGGGCACCAGCTTGAGGAGTCAATAAGGAGAAGTGGGGCTTGGGGTGACTGGGGGGAATGCCCACCTGGTGTGTGTGGGGGAGCCCTGCTGGTATTGCCTGACCTTCTGAGGTTCCCAGAGGTGATAGACACTGGCATGCTTAAATATAAAATAGAGCAATTTAAAAGCAATCTATGGATTAAATAAAACATATTTCCAAAGATAGTCCTGGCCTACAGCATGGTAGTTTGTAGTCTTCATTTTAGTCTAAAATATCCAGCACAGGTATTTTTATTAGGTATTTATTGAAAAATGTAGGTACTGCCAATGACTGACAAATATCCTGGAAGAGTGTGTTTCTTTGGAGTAGGAGGGAAAGACATTTAAAACAATGAAGGGGTGGGGAGTGGATTTCTGTATAGACTGCCTGCCCTGGTAGCAGGATGGTGGAACATCAGCTTCCTCTAAGGTAGTGACCTCCACCAGGATTTATTTCCAAAGGGTCATAACTGGAAAGATTAAATATCTATAAAGAAATGAGTTTAGCTTATTTTTTTTTTTTCATGGATCTCTCCATCTGTTTTTAAAATGAGTAGAAATTAGGGCTACTTTAACTTTCTTCTTTTTGATTAAAAAAATGCCTTCTTCTGTATCCACAGAACTCTCCCTCTCAAGTGGGTAAGAAAACTTAAAAAGAGATAGAGATTCCTAGAAGAGAGAGATCCACCTGCAGTTTGGAAGAAAGTTTTTCCCTGGTGCCTGAAGTCACTGCAACAGAAAAAGACACTTTTGCCCTTTGGCAAAAGGCAAAGGGCAGCAAGAAGGCCCCTCTTCTCACACAACGACGTCTCACAACCATCCTGGGCTTTCCAATTTCCAAGGTGTTCTTCACACGTATCATCCTGTTTAATTCTCACTCTGGTCAGTGATACTGGCGAGACAGATAGTATTTGGCTTATTTTACAGACGAGAATACTCAGGCTCCCAGGGAGAACTTGCCTAAGGTTAAAAGCTAGAGAGAGAGAGTCCTGGGTGAACCAGGTTTTAATCTGATTCCATTTAATTATTCCCCCTATGCCATCATGAAAGATGTCCTCTTCAGAACTCCTGGCCCAGAGCTTCCTTGGTCCTATCTCCGGCCCCCTCTCTCGCTCACTAGGAGGTTTTTATCAGGTGGTCCATGTCATATGTGCCATGTGCAATTTGCAAAGGCTCCTCGAATCCTATCGGCAATTAAGAACTGCTGCTGGGTTATGAGTGGCAATTGGAAAAATCCCCCCTTAGCTTTTTGCTCCCCCCATTTGCTTCTCTCTCCTTCCTTCCTTGGAGAGTCAAGTTTATCCAAAAGCTGGTCTGTGTTTACTACTTTGCCCCTTTTGCATCTTTACCCAAGGCAACCTGTTTCCTCTCCCACCAGTGGCCCGTGAAATGGTGCTTTTCTTCCCTGCATCATTGAATTCTGGTGACCGCTCCCTGCTCTCTGAAACTTCCCCTCTGTTGTATCTGGCACCACTGTTTCTTCCTTCATTTCTGGTTACTTCCCTTCATGTCGCATCTCAGACCTGTGTTCCTTTTTAAAAAATTTTTTTCGTCATACTTTAAATATTAGTGTTCCCGGACAGGGTTCCCGTGGCCTTCTGTTTTTAGTTGTACCACACTTTGCTTTTTGCAGTGTAAACCATTGGCTTCAATGGCATCCATAAATCAATCATCAGATTACTATCTCCAACTCAAACCACTCTCCTGAACTCAACCGCAGGTATCTGGCTACCTGCTTTTGCCTCCTTGGGATGGGTCCATGGAACTTTTTACTGTCTTCCTTCTTCTCTCTTAGTTTATTTCCATAGAGGCTCTTCCAGCAGCTTGACCGCTCTCTTCCTCCTCTGACATGCCTGTCCCTCCATGCATTCTCTGTGCTACTCTAACTGGTCCATAGAGATTGCAAATGTGGTGACTCTGCTGGCCCTTGTGAGGTCCTCAAGAGAGCTGCACCTTCACACAAGGCCTGCAAAGCTCCTCTGGCTCCGGGCCTTGCCTCTCCCCTGCCGTCTCTCTTGGGACTCTTCCATCTTGCACTCTGTCCCATGCTGTGGGATGCCCACAACTCTTTCATGCCTATGTGGATCCTGGTTCCTGGCATGGTCAATTCTACTTGCTTCATTGGCTAGTTCCTCTCCACCTTTGGGACTGTTTTGGCCAGAAGCTTACCCTCCCAGTTCAAGCCTCCACTGGGTTTTGTGCTGCCCCCAGCTCCCTATCCCTGGTTCCCTCTTCCATGACTTTTACCTCACTTTTACAATAACTGAGTTCTCTAGTTGGATCACGAGATGCTTAGAGGCAAACTGCTGCCTTTTATCTTTTGTTCCCAGCATGGAGTGCAGGTCCTGATATAAATTGGATGCTTAATACATTAATAATACTCTTTTTATTCTGAGTATCATAACTACTATTTTTTCAGCTGTAAGATTACAAGGTCTCCCAAATAATCAAGGTAAAGAAAATATAACGACCGTTTTCCATAGAGAAAATGGGATTTCCTATGGTGCAGTTCTCACCTACATCAGTTTTTTGATTTCTGTCTGGAGAGAGACAAGTGTGAGGGTGGTCTTTAGGTGTCTGCTGATGCGGTAGAAACTTTAGAGTTAATTAGAAGCTCTGGCTAAAGCTGGACTTCCTTTGCGGAGTTCCCGGGAGGAAACACAAAATTAACAGTTCAAGGTTACTATTAGAAAAATGGCCTGTTTCCCTTAGGTTAGGCCTCAGGGAGTTTGGGCCTCTCTCTGCCAATTCTAACATGTTTCCCCTTCCTTTAGACCGGGTACATTTGCCACCTTAAGATGGGTCATACTGAAATGATGGAGACTCTTGGGGTCTCTGCATATCTTCCAGCAGCAGGAGATCCTGGGGCTCAGTACCCAGCAGATTAGAACAGTGAGAAAAATCTGCTCATCATAGAACAAGGAATAGGTGTGGTTTGTAAGTTCTCATCTTCAATAAAGCAGAAAATGGCACAGGATCAGTCATGCTAGACCTCCCTGGAAGGCCCAAGAAAAGTCTGGAGCCATTATTAGAAATTCCTAACCTTGGAAATATTATCCTTTGCAGTAGTTATGTTCTACAGAGTCACCCCAGACATTGAATTATGAATACCGAGCCACTGCTTCTAGGAGAACCAGAGGGTTAGTTTCCTGTGAACCTACTGACACTTTCAACTGATCAATACATAGCCTTGTGTGTTTCTGGTTAAGAACATCTTATTAAATATATATTGTTACTTCATTAACATTGAACTCACAGTCAACAGTACTCTAGGACAAGCCAGAATGAAGCTTATGTAATGCACGTGTTTTCTTTGTAAGGTACATCACAGCCTTCTTGTCTTTGGGGACACTAGATAGCCATATGCTTAGCAGGGGGCATTTTAAACAGTGAAATCACCAACACAGAGCACATAAGGTGAAAAACGTGGTCCTGTGGAAAGAACACTTGTTTACAGAATGAGAAATGCAATAAGAAAGCAGAGCGTGGCCTTATTCGACCTCAGCTGGGAATGTTGGGTGACTCAAACTTTTCACCTCTCCGCACATGTCCATGAATAACCACGAGTGTGGCGAGCACTGATTCGAAGTCACAGCTTAACTTCAGGGAGCAGGCATATTCACAAACACAGGATCTGTGAATCATGAGCACTGACGCTACCACCAGAAATATATTGATCAAACAGTAGAGCTTTTGCTTATTTCCAAATAGAATACAATGTCCTTGCTCAGGGGCCAATTCTGACTTTGAAGCCCACTTTAATTTGTAAAGAACTTCTACTTTCTGGTGAAGGATCCTCTTTACTTAGAAGTCTTCATATAACTGACGCTCAATAGAAGTCTGATGTTGCGGGTGGGGTGGTGCTTTTGTTTTTCCTCAAAAAAAAAAAAAAAAACTGGTTTGCTGTGATGAGATGCAAAGACTGGGAGATCAATTGGACTCCACTGGAAACCGGGAGAATCCTCCCAGCGCCTATGATTCAAAGGTGGACTCAGCATACACAGGACTTGTGTTAAGCATCTGCTGGACACAGAGGAGATCCTTGATTGTCTTACAAAGTTATTCTTCTGAGCTAAATCTTGCTTTGAGTCACATCTTCACTTAAATTTCATGTTGCAAGTAGCTGCTCAGAAATTCATTTGTGCTGTTTTCTTTATTGATTCCCATCATGTTGCAAAGAATGGATGCAGAACTAAAACCTGACACGACCCTTTTGTACAAACCAAAGGCATGCTTCACGTGGGTCTCAGAAGTCAGGAAAGGGGGTAGGTTGGGAATGTGGAGTGGACACAGAGGGGAAGCATGACAGGAATCAGACACTGAGGGTTCTAGAAACACTCTCGCAGACTTAATGCGTCTGCACAGAAGTGTAATCAGTTCAGTTCCAGTGGGACTGAAATCTCTACTCTGTTGTTTATTAGCTTTACAACCCTAACAGAGTTAGGCAACCTCTGCGAAAACTGTCCCCTCTTCTGTGAAATGGACCATGGTAGTATCAACTTCTTGGAAAGACTGTAAGGATCAAAGGAGATAATGATGTCAAATGCGTACATAATGTATATTTAAGTCCAGGAGAAAATTCTACGAAAATGGAATTATTAAGTTGGCAATTATTGCTTTTGTTAAATTTTTTCAGATTCCTAACTAGTCATCTGACTTCAGAGTCCTGCATATTTATGAAAACATGGGACACTGGAAATGAAAAGACCTGCTCTAGGCAGCTTCCTAATTTTATAGAGGAAAAGTCAGCTGTGCAGGATCTGGCCTGTGCAGCATCATATAGCTAGTCAGGGCAGGATCAAAAGGAAAGCCAAAGTCCTGTGCATCTAGATTTTCCTTCCAGATCCTTCTACAACTATTAACTGTCTACCACCCCCAACCCCATCCTAGTAGCCTGGCAATTGTCACACTGTGGGTTACTCTCTACTTTGGCAGAAAGTCTTGGTGCTAGGAGCATCAGCCAATTAGAACTTTGCAGAGTGGGATCCACTGAGTACAGATTCTTCATATTTCCTGGCTCTACATATAAATAACTATGAACCAATATTTTTCACAGCATATTAATGCCAGACAAAGCCAGAGGATCACAAAGGCCACAGATGGAATACTTTTTTGAAAAGGGATCAATTATTTCTGCAGTTCTCTGTGGCAATTTGTAAGACGTTCCCTTGGAAAAGCCCACAGGGAAATGCTACTGGATATATAAGCCCCAAAGCTTATAAGTGATCACACAATAATAGGACAAGAGATGATGCTGGACAAACTGGATGAGGCTGGTGACTTTCCACCAAGCCAGTCTCACTGAGTGGAGGAGTACAGACTTAGAGTGCACTGTCCCAAGGGGTGTGTGTGCCTGTGTGGTGAGACAGGACAGTCCTGGGAAAGCCCTTGTAAGAAGTGGGTAGTGCCATGGGGTGATGGGCCATGTAGCATTCAGGCAGGAACTTCAGTCCAGAAGGACAGAGGCACTAGCAAGACCACTCCTGAGATGCAGAATGAGTCCTGCCGGCAAAGTGGAGGTCAGAGTCTGGGGTATGGGTCAAGTGAGGGAGCCAAGTACTCTGGAGGGTGACAGAAGCACCAGAGTTGGAGCCAATGTCACAGCTCAGACTGGGCCCATGTCTGCTCAGGTGAGTTGGGTTATACAAGCTGGTATCAAGACCTGGAAGTGATTAGGCAGGCCTGGTGGGATTGGTGGGCCCTCACCTATTTCATCACAGGGACTAAATCTCTGCTGCAAAAAACTCATGCTTCAGCAAACCACCGTACTTCTCAGTGGGTACTATGTGGCCTGGGAGGTGACAGGCAGGTCCTCCTGCTCCTCCATGGCTCTGTCCTACTCCTTCTCAATTCCTCACCCATTCTTGTCCTCCTCCTACTCAGACCCAACTGAACAGATGACCCATGAATGCTGACAGAAGATGTAACTTGCCCAGAATATCTGCCTTGTGAAAGATCTGTCACTGTATTTAATCTGCCAAGGTAATAGGTTTAAAAGAAGCACAGCTGAAACAGCTGACCCACTAAGTTATTATATTTGCATTTTATATTGAACATGCCCGTAATATTCTCTTTGGTAGATGGAACTGACATTCCTGTGTGATGGTAAATACTAAATCGTGAATAGTTTTCATCAGGGTTTTGCTTCAGTGATTTCAGCATCCTATCTGCATAGGAAAACATTGCAACAAATACACACCAGCGTCCGACATAATGTGCTTCTTGGTATGGTCTGTTCAGTGGCTTAATTTGGATTTACACAATATCTTACTTATCCAGAATGCAACTATTCAACAATGACCTCACTTATCTGGAATAAGCAATAAAAATGATAACAATAGTAGTAAAAGCCCTCTAACAATCCAGAAAAGTTGTCACTGAAGTGACATCATGGAGGTTCAGAGACTGCAGAGAACACCTCACAGTTTCATTCCCTGTTGGATAGAGGCTCCTTTTAAGTACTGGGTTTGACTGTTTGGTGGCTGGCCAGAAGCTCTGGAGAGGTAGTTGCCCTGTAGAAGCTGCTCTCTTCTACTAGGACAGGATTCGGGCTCTTCCCTCATTGTTAGTGTAGGATACTCATGAAAGCTACGTGGGGTGTGTTGGCCCCTGTGGGGAATGGGAAGTGGCAGGTTTTTTTCAATACAAGGGGATGCTCCAGGATCTGCAGTCCTTCGTGGTTCCTGGAGACTCCCCCTTATTCGGTTGCCACTTCTTTAGAGAATCTATGAGAATATCTGAATTGAAAAGTGGAGGGCAAGTGTCAAGGGAGCCCAGAGAATTCCGGGAAACATTGCCTGTCATACCAACTGAGCTGAAAATCTAATAGTAGCATCCTCGGGGATTCCTACACCCCCAAGCATGGCTGGGGAGCAGCAGGAAGAGCTGCTGGGAGTATTTTTGAGTGGCAGATGAAGGAACGTTCTAGACAAGTATTCATTCTGAGAAGAGGGTTGGGCACATAGGCACATTCAAGAAGAATGACATGGTAATCAAAGAGGTTCCCAGAAGTAAAGGGTCCTGCTTGCTACCAGATCCTGTTGGCAGTACTCACTGATCATTGGGGTCTGGCTTCCTCCTCATGGCCAGGTACTTGGAGGAATGAGGCTTTGCCAGCAATGGGCTCCTGAGTCATAAGGCTTGACATCCCCATGTAGACGTGGAACTGTGGGCACAGGGCTCAGTACAGGAAGTCTAAGGATAAAAGGATTAGGACCCAGGCCAACTGGATCCCTAAGCAGCCGATTGGGTAACTTAGACACCCGTTGAACCCTGAGGAACTGGGTGGGCTGGCTTTTGATGATACTCTTGTGGAAGAGGAGTCTTTCCCAGCTGACTGGATCTCTTGATGAATCTTGATGAATCAGTACTGACTGTTAGTGTAGTCCTATTTATTTAAAAAAATGAGGGAGCCATAGCAACACACTTTCCTTCTAAATGCTCACATCTGAATATAAATCTATTCTTTAGGTATGAAATTTTAAAAATAATCAACAATTTGAGGTCTATTTTTTCACTCCTAAAATTTGCAATTGACTTCAGTTTCTAGATAATTAAATTTTATAAGAACTGGTAATTCTAATAGGGTCCCTTCCTTCTTGACTGAGAAATGGGAGGCTTTAGAAGCTTTGCAATACAATATTAAGTGTCTTTTTAGAGGGGAAGATGTGTTCCTTTATACTCCTTGGTATATGTGCACATTTGCCTAAAGTTTTTTAGGCACTAATTCTCAGTGTATGGGTGCATGTGTGTGTAAGATATGTCTATGTGCATATACATGTATGTGTATATGTGTCTGTATATATATGTGTTTGTGTTTGTGTGTATGTGTATACACGTATCCTGTGTATGAAATAGGTCTCAGTGTATATGTGCATGTGTGTATACAGTGTATGCATTGCACCTCTGTGTATATGTGCATGTATGCACACATGGGTATGCATGTATACTGTGTATATACTGAGTCTGTGTACATTTGTGCTGTGTGCAGTATGTGCATATGTGTTGTAGGTGTAAGGAGGCTACAGAGGCATCTTTGCTGCAGGCTGAGTAAGCAGTCGAATGCCCCATCCACTTTTATGGCCCACACAAGTGAGATCAAAGATGGTGCCTTCCATCTTTATGTTAGATGAAGTTTTTGCTTTTGTAAAATTGAAAACCATGTTTTTAGTCCAAAAGACTGAGTAGGATGATACTTTGAAGATAATTCTAGTCATTTAAATTTAAGGTCCTGAAAAAAAGTCCAGTCTATGGTCCAAATCTATTCTTTGGCCCACAGCCCAAAGCATTTTATTATATTGAGAATTGGATACAATCTCATTCACTTTAAGCTTTTGTTATTCAGTATTTTGTTCTTCAGAGATGAGCTAACAAGTGTCAATGGATGTGTTGGCCTCAATAACATGTCTCCTTTCCTTGAATGATCTATTTCAGTTGCATTATTGCCATTTAAAAATGGCCTTGTGCTTGTGGTTACACTTTCAGTGAATGTGTAAGGGACGCTGTTTCGCCTACCTGATTTTGCCTCCACAGTGAGTGACCTGTTTGGAGGAGAAGTCCTTAACTTATTTTCTTTGAAACCATTTACAAAAAGAGAATATGTAAAGAATTATCTGCGTACTGCGTTCTTGCTGTCACTCATGGAGACTGTTCAATTACACAGTGATTTCTTTAAGTTTTGAATGAACGGAAATTCAACTGTGGCCTTTTCAATAAATAGTACTGACACGAAAATAAGACAAGACAAGAAATCTATCCAAAAAATGGGTAAAAGTCTTGAAGAAGTATAGCACTAAAAAAGGAATCCATATGGCCAATCAGCGCTCAGATTCTAACTGGAATGAGCGAATACTCCCAGGCCCACCAACTTGGCAAAATCATAGTCTGTCAATAGCAGCCTTGGCTTGGGTGTGACAGAGGCACTGGAACTTCATGCACTGCTTGCGTGATTTGGCTCATGCTTCACTTTGTCTATTTTTAAAGCAGAAGGTGCTTGTTGAATAATTTTGAAGCCAGCTCTGTGCTTTTCTTTCCATTCAATAAAGATTAGTGTACTCTTCCCATGGGTCTGGGATATTATTATCATTCCTTCATCAGCCGTGATGTGCCAGTTGAATACAAATACACAGGAAAACCCAACACAGCTACACATCAAGATACAATGTACCATTGTACATGGTCGGTGTTCAACAATCACTAAGTCAACACAAGCATGTCTGTCATATAACAAAATATTTCTGAAATAAAATATGAATATAAATTATTATACATTCTAGCTGTCTAGTTTCTTCGGCTTGTGGGTTTACTTTTTTATTTTTTGGCACCAGGGATTGAACCCAGGGATGCTTAAACACTGAGCCACATCCCCAGTCCATTTTTTATATTTTATTTTGAGACAGGTTCTCATTAAGTTGCTTAGGGCCTTGCTAAGTTGCTGAGGCAGGCTTTGAACTTGTGATCCTCCTGCCTCAGCCTTCTGAGTTGCTGGGATTATAGGCGTGCACCACTGTGTCCGGCTTGTGGGTTCATTTTTAATTGTAAACTTTATATAACAAAAATTTTTATTTAAGCATTTCTTTTTCATTTTAACCATTTTAAAGTATCTGATTCAGCGGCATGAGTTACATCCAAAATGCTGTACAACTATGTGTTCTATTTCAACACTTGTTTTAAGGTCTTCGTTAGAATCAACTTTTATATTTCGAATTTCTCTTCTTCATTCTAATCTCCTCCAGTTCAGCTCCTCCTTCTTCCTGCATTTTGCCTTTTGGTCTTTGCCAGCTCATGCCTCCTTCACAGTCTGAGTCATGTGTATTAGTACATGTGTGGGAGAACAGATATTTCTGCATCAACAAGACTTCCTGTCCTTCTGCAGTCTGGCTTTGGTTTGTCCAACCCTGGAAGCTGTGACATTAAACCCTGAATGGTTAAACCTAAAACAAAACAAATCTCCTACTAGGAAATCATGAACTCTTGCTTTCAAGATCCTCTGGGACCTATCGCACATCATCTAAAGTACTAAAGATGACCATCCCAGTCTTAGTGGAAGTACTCATAATATTAATTCACCGCGTGGGTGGAATTTCTAACTTAGTCTCTCCTGTCAAAGAGTGAAGACTTAAGGTGTGGATCATGTCATGCTGCCAGTGTGACGACACAGTAGTGACGATGAGGATGACAACAGCTAACACTAAGCCCTTTGACACCAAGCACGGCTTGATGTCACGTGTATTACTTATCTCATCATCACAGTGACCTTTAACAATAGTAGGCAACTCATACGTGAGCAAACAGAAGCTGGGAGAAGCAAATGACGGGTCCAAGGTTAGGACACTTGGCTCTGTACAGGGCAACCCCAGAGCCTCACTCTTAAAACCACACCGACCTGTGTTTAAGAACAGAACCCAACAGGATGCTGTACTCCTGCATCCTCCTGGGGGAGAGATCCCTTTGAGGGAAGATGCACAGTAGCAGGAGAGCAGTTAAGAGTAAAATATACCCACACCCGTCTCTACTTCTCTGGGGGTCACTGAAACGGGGGAGGGAGCTTGGAGAATTACTGTCCAGTAACAAGTGCTAAAAGAAAGAAATTTGGAAAAGAAAACCTATGGCAGTCCAGCTAGGAGGAGATTATTTTTAGCTGGTAGGTGGATAAGAGTTGAGTATATAATGTAAAGCCATCAAAAGTTTGTAGCATAAAAAGAACATCATGGAAGTCATGCTTTCAGGAAAATAAAATTGCCTTGATGACTCTGATGGATTGGTAAGGGACAAGATTTAAGGTGCAAAGGCCAGCTGAGAGGTGTCTATAGGTGGGGAGGGCTGGAGCTAGGGTACTGGCCCCAGAAACAGAGAGGCTGGGAGAGACGCTGGAAGCTGGTCAGGGCGATGAATGTAAAAGTCAACCTAATTGCAAGACTCCATCCTGCATGACTGACAGAATGAGGGGGTCTCATTAAGAGAAAAGGGAAAGCTGGGAGGAGAAGAGGGCATGGGGCTGGGAGTATGGGCACAGAATGTGAAGCTCTGGCAAATTTAAGGGACATTGGGAATTTAAAGAGGGAAGTCAGAGCTGTGACCTAGAGTTCGTGCCGAGTGTGGAGAGTTAAAGTCGTGAAAGTTGGTGAGAGGTGAAGGCAGAGAAGGCAGAGCCTAAGCAAGAGTTAGGAAGACACAGTTTTGGGGAACATTTCTATTTAGAGGCATTAAGGAGAGACATCAGAAAAAGTAAGGTCGGTAGGCAGGAGGAGAGCTTAGAGCAGTATACCTAGAAGCCAAGCGGGGAGAAAATCTGGAGAATGAGGGACTTGATGGGTAGGATTTGATGGGCCATGGAAGATGAGACCCAAGGGGAGGCCCTGGGGTTGGCAGTAGAGACTCGCAAGGAAGCAGCCTTCCCAGAGCAGGGACGTGAGGACAGGGCAGCAGGACTTGGTTGGAAGCAGGGGAGGTAGCAAGCCCAGAAACGTCTGCAAGCGGTGTGATGACGAGGACAGAGATCCTTGAGAGGGCAATGGGTAGGGGATCCAGGAAAGTTCAGCTTTGGGTGGAGGAACCAATGTGCGTGAACCAAGGGGAAGATCCGGTGAAGCAGGGGAAGGTGTGTGAGAGAGAATGGAGCCACCCACCCGCCTGGAGCAGGCTGGGGAGGCAGCTGAGGGTCCAGAGAGAGGGGAGCGTGTGGGGAGGAGGAACTTTGCTTCTCCAGCGCGCACAGGGCGGAGTGGACGAGGAGAGCCACAGACACTGGGGAGAAGAGGAGCACGGAGGGACCCCGAGGGCAGGTCACCTCTGGACACGGCAGGAGTGTGGCAGTGTAGGAGCTTATACGATAAACACAGTAGGAAACGTGGCAGGGAAGGAAGAGTAAACAGAAAGCAGAACGTACTGAGGAGGAGCGAGCCATCTGAGGTGGGACAACCATACGCACAGGGCGAGTCCCAGGTTAGTTCTACAGCTTTCTTTGTGCTGGACTAGGTAGGCAGGGGGCAGATACGTAGAAGCAAAAAGTGGAATGAACTCAGGTTTGAGAATTAGAATATGAGGCCAAAAGGGGGCCAAGGAGTGGTCAAGGTCACTGAAGGACTGGTTAGGAAGGCAAAAGGACTGAAAGATAATTGTTTAGCCTGGTGGCCCTGGAGGTGTCCTGTTCAGATGCCCCTTTAAGATGACCTGCTCTGGAAGCACAGCTCCCTGACAACCCCGTTGTCTTTGTGCCTTTGGAGTCTCAGTATCTGCTCCAGGTCCTGATGCTCCAGTCAACGACCGAGCCCCTGCTCCCCCAGCCCCCATCCTGGGACTCCTCTACCCGGCCACGTCTGCTTAGGCACTGCCCTTTGGCTTGGCTGAGGTTCTTCTTTGAAGTGTATGTAGTCTGAGACTCTTGCTATCCAGTCCTTCCTTCCTGACCTCCTTCACAGGTGTTGGAAGGGCCTGGCATTTGAAGATGCTCCCTTCTACCCCTGTTGCCTCTCCTTTTGGATTTCATAGGTGTTTCTTCTAATAAATCTCTTGCATGTCTAATTCTGTTTTGGCTTCTGCTTTGTAGGAAGTCTTGAAGGGACATATTTGGTATTGCTAGCCTTAATTGGAGGACCTAGAGACTGAAAGGTGTAGGCAATCATGTGGACTACAAACAGGTGAGCCTAACGTTCACATGGTTCTTCTTTGAAATAATTATAGATTCACAGGAAGCAAAATTAATGCAGAAAATCCCCTGGACCCTTCACCTAGCAGTTTCCAATAGTAACATGTTCCATTAGAGATTGCATCACAAGGTTAAAACCAAGAAGTTGACATTGATATAATATTGTTAACAAGTTTATATGATGTCATGCAATCCATTTCTCATTATGTCTCTGTCCACCTCATAGATATATTGAGATCAACTTCTTTACAAATAGCGACTTAACAGTTGTTTTACAAGTCTGCTAGCTTTATAAGCCCAATGTTTATAAGATGTTTAAATAAAGCTTCAGGTGGAGGAAAAATAAAAAATAGATGTCCACTGAGAAGTGAACTTTCCATCCATCCATCCATCCATCCATCCATCCATCCATCCACCCTTGCTCAGTTTTTCCTAGGTGTCAGGAACTACATACTGAGTCTATTGCACTGAAATGTTGATATAAAAATGGTCGCAGCTGCCATTTCTCTGTTTGGGCTCAGATGCATTAAGGGACTGGGATGCACAGTTGTTTGAGGGGCAAAAGACATCCAGATCTGTCCTGTGACCATTTCCATATTGGCAATAATTCAACTGATAGCAACCTTATGTTCAACAGCCAGGATCCTGCCTTTTTATGAGTCATTGTAAAGTGCCAAGTGCATTGACATATACTTCATAAATGCTAAATAATAACAAGTCAGTGAACCTAGAAGTATTGGATTCAGTATTTGAGACATTAAATCCAAGATATGCTGTTCTAGAAGCAAGGCAAACAAATAAATCAACCCCAAATCAAATAAAGCCCACATCCATCCCCAGCCAGCAGTAGGGGTTGTCTGGATGTTCTTTATGGGTGAGTGGTTCTCTCATGAAGGGGCACTTGTTAGTATTTTACCTGACAGATCACACACAATGCCTTGCCTGGGATTTGGGAGAAGAGTTTTATATCCAATCCATAGCAGACAACAGTGACACTATATTCTTAAGGCTCCATTTCCCTTTATTTGATGCTAGAAAATCATATCAGTTGAAGCTCTGGAGAAGAGCAATAGTCACCCCACTGAGCAATTAGACCTATCCTGGTGGGGAGTCTCTGTAGGCAGTACTGGGAGACACTGATTTTTATTTCAAAGTCTGGATTTAGTTTTCCTCTAAGACATAAGTCTCTTTAGGGGTCTCTGTGATTCCTTGAGAGCTTGGGCACACAACCTAGAAAGGCCAAAATAGCCACATAATCCTGTACTGGCATTGGAAATGGACTACAGTACAGTTGCATGGTTTTCTGATCTCAGTCTAGAGTTCTGACCATGGTGTGGTGCTGTCTGCCTTGGGACCTCTGGGCCCGCTTCCTTCTCTCTAGGAGTCTGCCATCTTGGTTCTACATCTTTACCAAACATTATCTACTGGAACTCACACCCTTTACTGTGATCCTTCCACAGTGACAACCCTCTTGGGGACACAGCCCAACCCTCCAGACCCAGAGACTGACAGCGGATTGCAAGATAGGAGGTGACAGATGGACTTGGTCACATTTGGAATATCATCTAGGAGGAGGCATCCTCCTTCAGTGGTTATTTTCAAAAGAATTATCCTCTTGCTCAATGGTAGCCACGGGGAGGAGAGCCAAGAAGTCTGTGGCAGGAACCCAGATCTGGCAAAAGAAGTGTAGAGTAGAGCCCTGTGCTAAAGGGGATGCCAAGATCAGAGGCAAAACAACCTTTGGAACCTTGTTAGTTCTTCTACACAGATGATGAGTCCAAAGAGTTTCCATCTTGAGCAGACCCTGCTCATCCTATCTATGACACCAGCGGAGCTGAAGTGCTAACAAAACAGCATGGTTAGGTTGCTGGTTTCTCAAACATTACTTCACATCCCAATCACCTGGGATCAAGAAGGAAGATTTCTGCTCTCCAACCTCAGCGATTCCAACTCAGTAGACTGGGGCTGAGAACTGGGAAATTACATCTTTAGCCAGCACTGTAGTGGTGGAGGTGGAGGGATTTGGAAATCATTCTTTACATCAGTGTTTTTCCACCTTTGCAAGGTCAAAGAATCAGACATTTCAGGAAAATCTCTTCAAAATAATTCAGTCCAAATTTCTCATTTTACCAAAGAAGAAATTGAGAGGTCACATAACACTCTCATGGTCACTCAGCTACTTAGAAGCAGAAAGTTAGGACTAGCGGCAAGATATAGTGCCTCTTGTATCAATATGCTGTTTCCTTTGGTGAATTTCCTCTCTTTTACGTCTGTTTATGAGCTATACATAAGTGGAAACATAACTCATTTGAATTATAATCTAATGGTATTATAATATGAGCTAAATTACAATTACAATAATTTTTATATCCCTTGAAACAACTAGAAAGAATTTCAGGGTTGCTAAAAGAAACATTTGAAAAAGGAGTCCAGAGAGCTGCTGGACCTACCTTCTCCAAGTCTGGTGAAGCAGATGAGTAGGGACTTCCAGAAGTCTTCCAAACAGGCACCGTGTCTGGGTTTGCCAAACGAGTGCCTACAATAAAGCCAAAGTAAAGAGTTGTAAAAAAAGTGTGTGACTTTTTTCATTCATTAAGAGAACAGCAAGTGTTCTTCCCAAGCTGTGCCAGAATCAACCCAGATTTGGAGTGTCCTGATTATTGTCATCATCTTCAGGCCAATCACTCAATGGGCATTGTTAGGCTTAGCCAATGAAGTTCTCTTGTCTGCCCAAATTCCAACTGTATTAGCTCAGAGACCCAACTCTGAATTGTTAGAAGACTCCTCTGATATGGGCCTTGAGGCTCTGAGAACTTGCCACTCGTTTGCTGTTTTGATTCTTCTTTTTAAATACAACAGTGAAAAACAGGTCGTCATGTCAAATATGTGAAACTAGGGAAGGCAAGAATAGTGACATCTCTTCATGATTTAATAGGTTGCAATCATTGATTGGTTGATTAATTGACTCACTCATTTATTCAAGAAATATTTATGAGTTACATATATATTTTGAGACAGGATCTATGTTGCGCAGGCTGGCCTGGAACTCGAGATCCTTCTACCTCAGCCTCCCAAACAGCTGGGATTACAGGCATGTACCAACAAGCCTGGACAAATTACATATTGTGTGCATGTATGAATGTGTAACAGTGAATCCCAAGATCATGTATACTTTTTTTTTTTATTGTAAACAAATGGGATACATGTTGTTTCTCTGTTTGTACATGGTGTAAAGGCATACCATTTGTGTAATCATAAACTTACATAGGGTAATGTTGTTTGATTCATTCTGTTATTTTTTCCCTTCCCCCCACCACTCCCACCCCCCTCTTTTCTCTCTATACAGTCCTTCCTTCCTCCATTCTTGCCCCCCTCCCTAACCCTAACCCTAACTCTAACCCTAACACTAACTCCTCCCACCCCCCATTATGTGTCATCATCCACTTATTAGCCATATCATTCGTCCTTTGGTTTTTTGAGATTGGCTTATCTCACTTAGCATGATATTCTCCAGTTTCATCCATTTGCCTGCAAATGCCATAATTTTATCATTCTTTATGGCTGAGTAATATTCCATTGTATATATATATATATATATATATATATATATACCACAGTTTCTTTATCCATTCATCAGTTGAAGGACATCTAGGTTGGTTCCACAATCTGGCTATTGTGAATTGAGCAGCTATGAACATTGATGTGGCTGTATCTCTGTAATATGCTGATTCATGTATACTTTTAATGCATCAACAGAAAAAGAAAAAATTTCCCCTAATTATCTTAAAAAAAAATGATTTATGAAAACCTATGTGCCGGGTAGTTGTTCTATTAGAAAGAGGTTAAATTTTACCCAGATGAAGCCGGGAAAGAAGGTAGATAGCATTCCAAGTTCCTCTACTCGTTTTGTAGAAAGGTCAAGTTCTAATAGCTTTACAGGGTGCAGGCATTAGAGCACTCAGCTGGGAGTCAGGAGGCCTGGGTCAAGTTTTGGTTGAGCTTGGACTAGAGGTAGATTTCTCAACCTCAATACTATTAAGATTTTGGGTCAAATGATTCTCTGTTGTGAGTGTGAGCACTGCCCTGTGCTTTGTGGGATATTTAGTTGCTTCCTGGTCTTTCCCCACCCATTACCACAACCCAGTGTGTCTCCAGATATTGTCAAATGCCCCTGGGAGGCAGAACAGTCCTGGTTGAGCACCACCTGATTATAGTGATATAGTTCTATTTTTGAGCACCTCTTAGGGGCATTGTGGCAGGGTTTCATAGGCACTATCACAGTCACTCTTGACACACCATCTTTTCAAAGCAAGCACTATTATTTACATTCTATACACAGTGAAACCGCGGTCAGTGACATTAAGGAAACCATCCAATATCACACAACTGGCAAGTATTGGAGACCTGAACCCAGGATTATTGATTTCAAAGTTCATGGTCATTGTTGCCAACTTTTTTCTTTTGCTATGAAATATTTAAAACATCAGAAAAACACAGAGCATAATTTAACAAACACCGAAATACTTAGCGCCCCAAATGCAAAGATGCTCATATTCTCGTCCAATTCACTTTACATCTATTTTGGGTCGAACGAAATGTTGTAAATACAGAAAAATCTCCTTTTTGTACTTTCTCGATCTTGTCTTTCTTCCCCCAAATCACTATCCCACTGAAGCTGATACCATTTCTCCTGGGGAAGATTCTAGACTTTTCTTACATATATATAAATATATTCAAGAGTGCTCTTAAAGAGTGTACACAAAGGCATACATTGTCTTTGCAAATTACTTTCTTTAATCACCACGAAGTTTTTGAGTTTTTTTCTAGGTTAGAACTACAGTTTTTTTTTTTTTTTTTTTTTTTTTTTTTTTGCGGTGCTGGGGATTGAACCCAGGGCCTTGTGCTTGCCTCTACCAACTGAGCTATCTCCCCAGCCCAGAACTACAGTTTTGATCCTTGTTTCAATTGCTATATTGTAACAAATGGACCACAGTGTATTCAATCATTCATCCTTTGTTGGACATGAAGGCTGTTACCCATTTTTGACTATTCCAGGTGGCATTGTTGGGGACATGGTGCGTGTGAACATTTCTCCAGGACATACAGCTAGATGTGGGATTCCTGGCTTTCAGAACATGCACATCCTCCACTTTATTAGATATTGCCAAACTGCTCTCCGAAATGATTGTACGAAATTGCACTTCCTCCAACACACTATGAGACTGCTCATTTCTTCACATCCCTGCCAATGCTTGGTATTTTCAAACTTTATAATGTTTGCCAGTCTGATTGGGGCGAAATAGCATATAATTATTGTTTCAAAAGCCTGTGTTCTTAACCACTACTCTTACTGTCTGTACTTCTTGAAGTTTCATTTATGTAAAATGGAGAAAATACCTTTTTCTATTTCTTGGAGTAGTAATAAATTCTCTGGGTGTAATGTGTGAATGCATTTTGTAAATATGAAGTGCCACTTTTGTACATTGCTGGTGGTGGGAGAGAAAATGTGTACAGTTTCTATAGCAAGCAATTTGATGAAATCTATCAAAATTTCAAACGCATGTTTTCTTTGAACTTAAAAAATAATTTCAAAATTATAGAAAATTTGCAAAAACAGTGAAAAGAATTGCCATACACCCTGATTGTCTAAGTGTTATTTTATCACATTTGCATTGTGATTCTCAATCTTTCTCCTTCACCTCTCTCTTCCACCTCTCTTTCTATGTATTTATATACATATATATGTATATGTGCACATGTTATTTTCCCCATGACTTTTCCTCTGAACATTTTCTAAAAGCAAACACATTGTTATATAACCACAGAGAAGTTGCCCACACCAGCACATTAACGTGAATGTAATACTATCGCCTACAAACCTTATCCAAATTTTATCCACTGTCCCATTAATGTCTGTCATGGTAAAAGAAAACACTCTTCCTTTTTCCAGGATCCAATTGCATGTATGTCATGTCTCTAATCTCTTTTATTATGAAATAAATAACTTTTCAGGATTTTTTTTTTTTTTTTTTTTTGTCTTTTAGGACCTTGCTTTTTTTGAAGAGCCCTGACCAGTTACTTGGTAGAACATCCCTCATTTTTACTTTGTCTAATGTCCTCACAATCAGATTCAGGGGGTGCATTTTGGGTGAAAATATGACAGCAGTGATGTGTCCTTCTTGACACATTGTGACTGGTGATGCTATTTTGATCACTTGGTTTTGGTAGGTTTTCCAGGTTTCTATTTTTCCTTCTGTAATTAGTAAGTTTCTTTTGGGGAGATATTTTGAGACTATGGAAATATCCTTTTTATGTCAGTATGCAATATGTTATTATCATTATTGATTTTGTTGCACAACTTTTTCCATGCTTCAGTGGGAACTCCTTTAAGATGGCTTCTATTTCTTTTGACCTATTTTCATTTTTCTTTGAACACTTCCTTACTTTCTGGCACAATAAGACATTGCAGGTTCATCTTGTGCCTTTCTAGCTCTTGTCCCAGAACTACTCATTTTCTAAGGATCTCTGGTTCCTTTAAATGGAAAATGGTATTTAGGAACCAAGATCTGTATACTAGGTATGCTTTTTGTTATTGGTGCACCTAAGTTTTAACCTAGAAATTTCTCCCTCAAATGTTACACTCACACATCTGTTAAGAGAATTATGTGCAAATTTAGGAATTGAAATATTAAATACAAAAGCAAAAGATTAGACCTAACCTATGAATCCATCAATAGGGGACTAGTTAAATAAATTATTTAAACCCATTTGGTGAATACTAAGCAGCCACAAAAGAATGATTTCAAAAGTATAATAAGCTAAAAATAAAAAATACAACTGTATATCTTGTATGTTGCTATTTATGACCTACTGAAATGGTGGAAATATATATATATATGTGTGTATATATATATATATATATATATATATATATATATACTCATACATACATACACACACATGTATATGTGCTTACTGACAAATGTATGAAATAGCTCTGGAAAAATGCACAAGAAACCAAAAATATTATTTGTGGGAAGAATTGGGCAGTTTGGAGAACAGAGGGAAGAATACTTTAACCATAAACATTTTTAGACCTCTTAAATTTGGAACCATATGAACTATAAAAAGTAAAATGTTAAAAAGCATAAAATCAAAATAAAGTACCATTTTGTTCTAAGGTATTCATTGCTAACTGAAGGGTCAGGAGAAACCTGTTTGCTGGGATAACTGGCTACTTGAAAGTGTAATTGCAATTTGGTTCCTATATTAGTCTTTTCTGGTACTATAACAAAATACTTGCGGCTGGGTACTTTTAAAGAAAAGAGGTTCAGTTAGCTCACAGTTCTGGAGGTTTAAAGACTGGGCTCTGGCGAGGACCTCTTGGTGGATGGAATCATGGTGGGAGCACAGGTGAGAGGAAGAGATCACATGCAGGGATGGGAAGCCTTGTCTTTGTTTGGTAACAACTTACTCCCATATAATTAATTGAGATCCCATGAGAACAAGCATGACTTAATTCCTTCCAAGGACAGTGACCCTGATCACCCAATGACCTCGCACTAGGCCCCAGTTCTTTTTTATTTTTATTTTTTGTGGTGCTGGGAATCGAACCCACGGCCTTGTGCTTGCAAAGCAAGCACTTTATCGACTGAGCTATCTCCCCACCCCCTAGGACCCACTTCTTAAAGGTGCCATACCACCTCTCAACATTGCCATACTGGGGACTAAGACACCCATGCATGAACCTTTGGGAGACAAACCACATCCAGACCCAAACACTCTAGCAACTCTTTTTTTTTTTTTTGCTTAATTGCTAAACTGTAGGCATAATAATATCATTATCCTGTAAGCCAGAGACAGTGCAGCTGAGCCAGGAGTAAGGAATGAAGCAGTCTGAAGATACAAAGTGGCAGACTATTGTGACTGTTAAAAATGCCACATTTTCACACTGACATGGATTTAGTAAATATTTTTAAAAGAAAAAAAAATGAATGGATGGATGGATAGAGTTATGGGAGAATTTAGATGGGAGAAGAATTATGTTTAATCACTGAGTGTCAGGGGGAAAAAAAAACCCTTCAAAGCACAGAAATAAATTTCAAAAGTAGTCTTAACACAGATGATGTTTAACACGTTTTGTTATTTAAAGCTTCATGTGTGAACTGACCTCAGCTCCACTCCAGTGAGGCAGCACAGCCTGGCACTGAGACCATGCGTTTTGGAGTCTAGGAACTTATGTTCATGTTTGGGTTCTGCCAAACTGGCCATATGATCCGGTGCAAGTTATTTAACTTCTCTATGCCTCAATTTCCTCTCCTGTAAAAGAGGACTTCAAGTAGCATTGTGAGGGTTTTCAAGTAAAGTTACTTAGAATGTTGCTGACACTTCTCAGTCAATCGATAAATACAAGCTATAATTCTTATCACCATCAGATTCTAGAGTAAGAAGGGTCTTCAGAGCTCATGTGACCCATGTTTCAATTTCCAGATGACGAAAGAGATAAAAGTCATCCCTGAAGAGATGAAACGACAGCTCAAGTTGGAACCATCAACCAGAAGCAGATTTGACCCCAGACCAGAGGTGTCCAGGTTGCTTGCTGTGGTAGATTGGAAACAGGCACAATTTTCTAGCTCCTCCCTCAAGGACCAGTCTATATCCCCTCTCCCTCAGTATGTGGAAATGATGTTGTATGGAACTGGAGCCTTTACTTCAAGGGGTCTTGTAGTGTTTACTCTCTGTGGAAAAGCTTGGGCTAGCCTATGGGAAGAGGAAAGGCCACGTGGAGCTGAGCTGAGCGGCTCCAGTGGAGGCCATCCTAGATGAACCAGTTGGTCCAGTAGATCACCCAGCCCCAGTGAAGCCATCCGCAGATCACAGAAATCACCTGAGTTCCAACAGGATCTTCCTGCCCTACCTGTCTATCCATCCCAGCCAACCTATGGAATGATGAGCTAAATAATAAAACCTTGCTATTTTAAGTCACAGATTTCAGAGTTGTTTGTTACACACCAAAGCTAACCAATAGCAAACCCAATGAGCCCTCTTTTCCATGAGACCACATTTATGAATCATCTCTAGATGATCATCTCTAGAAAGTCTTGGGTGAATAATTCTCCACCTAGATGGACTTTCTTTCCCCACCTACGAGTGGCATGATCCCCCTGCCTCTGCCTAGGACACTACTAGGGATAGAAAGATTTATGTCCTCCAGAGTCCCAGACCATCATCTTCTTCCATCATTCTTCTGCTACAGCAAGAGAGATGGGTGCAGGGCCCTGGGTGCAGGAGCCCTTGTGTCCCACCTCTTTCTCCCCAGACTCTGGACCCCTGCTATGGGTGACACAGATCACACAGTCAGTAAATCATTCCTATAGGATCAAGAAGGCAGGTTCTATTGTGAATTGAGCTGCTAGATTGTGGAACCAACCTAGATGCCCTTCAACAGATGAATGGATAAAGAAACTGTGGTATATACACACAATGGAATATTATTCAGCCATAAAGAATAATAATATTATGTTACCTGCAGATAAATGGATGGACCTGGAGAATATCATGCTAAGAGAAATAAGCCAATTCCAAAAAAGCAAAGGCCGAATGTTCTCCCTGATAAGTGGATGATGATATATAATTGGGGTGGAGGGGTTGTGGGGAAAGAGAATGGAGGAACTTTAGATTACATAGAGAGAAATGAGGGGGATGAAAAATGGTGGACTGAGACAGACATCACTACCCTATGTATATGTATATTTACACGAATGGTATGAATCTACATTGTGTACAACCATAGAAACAAAAAGATGTGTACAATGAATCAAAATGCAGTCTGTAAAAATATAGAAAAATTAAAAATTTAAACATTTTAAAGTTTAACTTCATGAAAAAACAAAACAAAACAAATAAACACACACACACACACACACACACACACACACACACACACACAAAACAAGAAGGCAGGTGCTTCCCCGGCAGTGGTGGGAAGGTGCTGTGAGACAGGTTCACGTCCTGTACTTGAGGCCAGGGGTGAGTCACAGGATCCCTGTCCTCTGCCTCTCCCTCATTTCCCCTTTAACTCCCTAGTCTCCTCTCCCTGCATGGCTTCGAGGAATCCTGTCCATTTCCAGAAATAAACGAAGGGTTTCTTGGTTCCCCCTAAAATTTCATGCCTCCATCCTCTACTCATTCCTCTTCCCTTCAAATTTGGGGGATCTCTTCATTTTCTTCTTTTATGTTTTCCTCCTAATTGTCCTCCCACAGGTGATTACAGACATGCCAGGCACCTGTCAAAAGTCCCTGGATTCTCTCAGCCAGAATCTTGGGATGTCTTGCCACCTCCTTTTACTAGAAGGCCATGGACACACGGGCAAAGGAACCACCTGACTTCAGAGTCTGCTGGGGCCCAGAAACCTGCAGAAGGGCAGTCAGGGGAGGCGGCACCCACGTGAGGAGACGTCAGGGTTGGGACAGGAGGTGTCACCCAAAAGCTCCTGTTAACACAGGATTGTTCAGAGGAGCAATGAGTCAATTATGAGTCCATCCTAACAGTCCATCCTAGTTGGAATGGACTCACTCAGTGGTAACTGTAGGCAGGTGGGGCAAGACTGGAGGAGGGGCGTCACCAGGAGTCTGCCCTGGATGGCTTCGTCTTCCTTGTGGGCCCTGCCTCTGCCTCTGCTTCCTGAGCCTGCCATGAGGTGAGCTGCTTTCCTCCTCTGGGCCCTTTTCCCCCTGATGTGCTGCCTCACCCTGGGCCCAGAGCAATGGAGTCAGCATCTACAGACTGGAGTCCCCAGCAAACTTCTTCTCCTCTAAGTTATTCTTGTCAGGTATTTTGGTTGCAGCGATGAGAAAGCTGACTAAAACAGAAGGTGAGCTGGGGTCCCTTCTCCCCCCGGCTACTCCCCTCCCAGCCTCACTTCTTGTTGGACATGGTTTTCAGAACTCCAACATCCCTGAACCCCAAAATGTTTCATGTGAACGTCACGTTTCCTCACAGACTCTTGGAATAAGCCAAGGTGGGCTGACCACCACGTGGTTTGGAGGAAAACCATTTCAGCCATCTCCACCGGCCCGTGGGGTATTCGGTACTTTTGAGAGTTATTTTACCAGAGGGATGAGGAAATTTGTGTCATCACCTGGAAACTCTGGCCTGTGACCTCATCAGCCCCTCTGGAATTTCCCTGGTCACTTTTCTGTCCCAAATGGATATCATCCGCTTAGAATGTCCTGGGCATTTGCATCACAATGGCTGTGGTGTCCTAGGCTAGCATTGTGGCTGGCAATGGAGGAAGGTGGTTTAGGGTTCTATTCAGGATCGGGGCGTTATGGGTTGCTGGGCAAAGTACAAAGGGTCCTGGAGAGGAAGGCAAGAGTTCCCAGGACACTAATGAAAATGGGAACAGCTGCTGGGCGTGGGTGTCAGATGAGCCACTTCATCTTCCAGCAGGAGTTTGCCAAACCTGACCGCTTTCTCAGTCGCTCACAGAGACTGCAGGAGTCCTGGCGATCCAGCAGCCGATTCTGGAAACAAACACTTACTCTACGGCAATGGGACCGATGTTTTTGGGGGGGCGGAGGGAAGATCTAGCTGCTCTATCATTTATCAAACTGTGGCAGGGCCCTGATTACAGATGCAAATGTAACCTTTAGGCCTCAGAGGCAAAGAGTGCTCCCGGCCGCACCCAGTAGGCGGTTCAGGCTGAGTTCTTTTTCTGAGTTCCAGTGCTTTCATAAACCCATCAGGGCAAATTTTGCATTATTTTTTTTTCGGGGGGGAGGGGTGCAGAACTCTCACAAGTTTTAAAGAATGACTATACATTATAGTCCATGCGAGATAACACACAAGACAACAGATCCAAGAAACAAGCAGACAGCTGTGAGGTGCCGAGCATCTGGAGAGGTACGATCCCCCAGCATCCTCACCATCCCCTGTGAAGGACTGATAAGCATCAACACATCTCCATTTCACAGATGCAAAGACAGACTCCCTAGGGCTTAAGGGGCTCTGCCATGATTATGTGCCTGTTGAGAGGCAGATAGGAGATTCGAACCCAGATATCTTGACTCCAGTTCTGGTAAACTACTTCCAGAGCACCCCTGTGGTCAAGGACGTGGAAAAGCAAAAGAAAAACCATGCCTTGGGGGTTGTTCATGTTTCTGTGAGGACCTCAGGCGTATGGTGTCACTGAACAGGGGAGTGATATCTACGGCAGAAGTTGACTGGGAATAGGGGGAGGAAAGAAGAAAGAAAAGGAGGTTCTCAGCCATCCTTCTACTCTAGTGAGCAAATGCTTTATTTAATTACCTTTTTCCCTTTGGCTGCTGTGAAATATCCAGTCCCTTTGTGACTCCATCTTGGGTCCAGGACACAGGGTCTTGGTGGTGGTGGGGTCTCTTGTATAAACAAGAAATAGCTAGCTTCCTCGAGGCCACCCCCAACGCCACCAGGCAGCTAGGTTTCTGTGGTTTGACTGGGATTGGGAGAAATGGAATTCGGCAGAGTGGTCGCTGGTGTTGACTAACCAGGCCGGTATTTGTCTGGCATTCCAGCCATCAGGATGGAACATTCACTAAACCTTGGGGCACTTTTTCCACCTGGAGGTGGGTTCTTTGCAACAGGAGGTCTTTTTTCCTTTGAGCCTTGACTATCTGCCATGAAAGCTTTGCCTCCTGCAACCCTCTGCCGCCAAAGCCCCCATCAATGCGCTGGGTCTCATGAGACATCTCTGAGGAGCTGCAAGGCTAGACCCTTGGGAGGGAACTCTGCTTACCCCACAAGGTCCTGAGAGACTCACTGCTTCCACACACGCCTACAGCAGTAAGCAAACCTCCAGGCAGCGAACTGTCCTCTCATTTTATTTTCCCCAGTTTTATTTTTAACTAAAGGAGAAGTCATTAAAAACCACAAGGATGGTATTTAGTTTTTCCGCGTCTGAGGTCCCCTCATGACCCCCTGAGTGTGTCCGTCGTACAGAGTGGACAGGGATATTAATGCTGTTACCGACCAGTGGAGGTTGGTGGGTCTGGTTTACTAGACACCTCAGCTCCATCTCTCTTGATGGGTGGAAAGTCAAGAAGAAACAGAACAGGAAGTGCACAGAGCTTTTTCATTCCACAGTGAGTGAGTGGAATCCTGTTTTTCCGAGACTTGGATTTGTCAGGAAGGGTGGTGGTCTGCATTGCTCCTGGTGCCCAGCTGGCTTTGCTGGAGCATGGGCGTCCCTTATGGAGGAAGGGGATCTTGGGACAGCAGAGCTCTGGGGGAGAAGCTTAAGGATGTGCCACGTTATTTCCCTGTACAACTCTATGTAAGTATAAAGAACAGGACTGAACACAAGTACCCCGTGTGGGGCAGGGGAGGTGGAGCGGGTGCAGTTGTCAGTTACCCAGCTAGAGGCACTTCCCATCCGGCCCACAGGAGACTGACATTTCGACAGACTGGTTCTCAGCCACGGGCACGGCGCAGGGCGCAGGCACGGCTCTGAATGCCTCTGGCATCTGTTTTGTGGAGCCTCGTGCCCACATACTGGGACTGCTTGTTTTCATCCAATAGCAATTAGCACCGTGGTAAATGCCTTGTGCTCTGTGCTAATTCAGAAGAATAAGCATGTCGCACTCTGCCAAGAATTACAGCTAATCACAGAGGGCTCTGGGCCACACCTGCCCTTTCATCAGACTTTTGTTTTAAAACGAGGGGTTGGTGCAACTCTGAACACTGACTGCATTCTCCCCTTGCTGAGGGATAACCATGGAGACCCAGGGGAGGCCTGGAGGGGCACTGGTTGCTCTCACTGAATGCAAGCTTCCTACCAAGGGGGGCAGCAAGAAGCAGGCAGCCAAGCTGCTACTCAGTGGGGCACCTGCGAAATGGGTGGGCCCAGGAAATTGCCCCCGATGTTCAGAGACCCGGCTTATTGCAGAGCCCACAGCTGGAGACCAGAAGGCAGGCGGACACAGGGATGGGAATAAAGACCGGGACTGACCCCGCTTTTGGGGTGCAAGTTCTCTGGTGATTGTCTCCTTCTAGCCTCACCCTCTAGCCTGGCGCCTGTTGGTATTCTAGGAAAGCACCCTTGGTTCTAATTTGGTATTTATCAGTTAGGTGCTTTAGGCTTTATTTACTTTTTAAATTTAAGTCTGGCTGATTAAGGTATCATTTACATTCAGGAAAAGTTTCCCTTTTGAAGTGTGTGGTTGAAGGCGTTTGGACAAATGGGAACAGCCACATGGCCACAGTCCAGGTCCAGAGCAGCTGTACTATCTAAAACTCCTTCAGGTTCTTTTCTTGTAGATGCCTTTTCACTGTCCTAGCCCAGGTGACAAGGGATCTGATTTTTGTCATTATAATTCTGCTTTTCCTAAAATGCTGTAGAGGTGGGATCTGTAAGTACTTTTTGTTGGTGTCTCTTAAAGAGATCTATCCAGGATCTCTCTCAGCGAGATCTAACTGAGCATCAGCAGTTGGTTCCTTTTAATTGCTAAGTGGTATTCCTTGGTAGGGATACCACTTAGGGATGTGCCACGTTCATTTCCCAGCAGATGGACTTCTGAATTGTGTCCACCTTTAGCTATTAGGAATAATGCTGCTTTGAGCATTCGTGTGCAAATCTCCTGTGGGCATATATTTTTAGTTCTCTTGCATCGATCCCTAGCAGCGCGACTGCTTGGTCCTTGCTCATGTGTGAAGCTCTATAAGAAACTGGCCAAATACTTTCCAAAATGGATGCGCCATTTTGCAGTGCCATCAGCATATACAAGTCACAGTGGCTCCACTTCCTTAAACATTTTAGTTATTCTAAATAGCGAGAAGCATCTCATAGTTTTAGTTTGCATTTTCCTAATGACAAATGATGTAGGGGTGGTTTTCACTTTATAATTAATTAAAAAAAATTAATTATTTTAATGTGGTCCAGATTCTTGTTGAAGACAGTTTTCATGCAACTTATTTTTCTAGGTATTTGTCGAATCCCTCTGATGTGCCTAGAAGTGCGGAGCCCAGGAAAGTCAAAACAGCAGCAATCTGGGAGGTGCCTAGAGAAGCGCAACTGCTCTTGGCAAAGTTTCCTCCACATGGAGTTCATCTGAGGGACTGAGTCTTGCAGCCCTTGTAGTTCAGGGTCAAACCCACAGCAGTTCCTTTGATAGCCATTCGATGGTTAATGGAGGCAGGGTGGAGGCTTGTGCTCCAAGAAGACATGGCTCAAGGGTGCGTATGAGTGGTGGGAGATGTCAAAACCCGAGGACCAATCTGTCACTTGGGAACAGTTTCTGTGCAGTGGAGGGCATTCGGGCTACATAGAGGTTAAGTGGTCCCTAGCAGACTGCTCTTGAGAACCAGGTAGACAGGTTGTCAAATGCACATGCCCAGGACCAGAGGAGGGTTTCCCTTGAAACTCAAACTTCAGGGTCTCATTTGCGTGTGCCCTTTGAGGACTGGGAGGTATTGGGAGTTACAGAATGTTCTAGATGGAGACGGGCAGAAGCCGGGTTGTAATCAGGACACTCCAGGAGATCTCAGAAGCAAGGGGCTGGGTTTTGGCAACTGGTATGGTTTCTTGATTTATTTTAAAAAATACTAAGCATGGGATTTTTTCTCTTATTGTTGTTGGCGATTTTGTTTTGTTACGTTTTTCGTTAAGAAGTTCTCCTCAAACCTGGACCTGCTCCTGCTGGCCTTCACCCCAGACATTGGGATTTAATTTGTCTGGGGTGTAGCCCTGGCATTGGCACTTGGTAGAGCTTGGCACCGAGTGGAATGTGCCCCAGGGTTGGGCCGTGGTTATGGAGTGTCCACTAATGACCACGTGTGGTCTAGGAGCCATGAATCTGGCCACCTGTGAGTCCTTGTTTTCTGCATCAACCCTTGAAATGGACCCTTTGAGTTTCCTTCCAAGCCACTCTTGTTGCTTTTAGTCTCTCCCTATTTCAGGGTGTCCCGCAGGCTTTGCTGACCCCTGTGCCCTAGGTCCCCTGTGCCACCCTGGGGTAGGTCATACCCTGCTCACTCCCCTCAGTGGCCTCTCTGGGCCTTCCAGCTCCCACCCAGACCACTTGCTCATGGGGGCAGCAGGGCCAGAGGGCAAGAGCTCAGGGCAGATGCCTGAGTCTACACCACAGCAGCCTGACTTTTGAGTCAGAGGGAACTGGATCAGAATCTCACCTTTGCCACCAACCATCTTTGTGACCTTAACAAGTCACTTAGCTTCCCTGGGCCTCAGTCTCTTCATCTGTAAAATGGGAAGGACAACCGGAAGAGCCGAGTTGCTTTCAAAAGAAGAGACCATGACATGACTGAAAGGCCTCTGGTAAGCACTTGATCAGGGAGGGGGTCCCATCTGGCTGAGTCAGACCTTGCAGTGGCCATTTTCTCATCCCTTGCTTCTCTTCTCAGATGCTGAGTTCTCAGAGGAAGAAACAAGGTTTTGCATTTCCCCTTGGTGTCTACCGAGGGGGTTCTCAGACAACAGCAGCAGCAGCATCCATAAAACTAATAATGGCCAACATTCACTGATGTTTGTTTTATAGACAAGCAACTTGTACGCAGAGAAGATGAGCAACCAGCCAAAGTCACACAGCCAGGGGACAACATTCAGTCATGATGACATTTTTGCCAATTTAATGCAAAAATGAGAAAAAAATAAAACAAAAAGGGAAACCCCATCATGCTTATTTAAAGACTGGTTTTTAATGGGATTATAGCCTTTCTATTTGAAGAGGGGTATTCAATGCCCTTTCATTAGGCAAGGTAGTGAAAGTAGACTGCAGAAAATATTTTACAATATTTTATATTGCAAAATAAAATATTGGATATCCTGCATTTGCTTCTCCTATTTTTTTATCTTTATTTTATTTTTTTTTTTTGTGAAATGTTAATGGTCCAGTTTGAGGCCTGGACTCCAAAAAAACAGCTGTGTATAAAATAAAGCTCATTCTGTTTGTTAAATCAATAAATATGACACTTGATATCATCTCCTGATGTGAACATGTTGCTAATGAAAGTAAGAAAAGTCCTTAGCTTCTAATTTATCTTTTTTCACCAATATTTATTGAGCATCTAATTTGTGCTCAGCACCGAGCTGGAGTCTAAGGACATAAAACAGAAAAACAATCATTGTCTTTGATGAACTGAAAGTCATTCCTGCAGTTACTTTAGGAGAAGTGAAAAGAAACATATTTACTGGAAACATCAATTGATATATCAACAGAAATATCATCATTATTAGCATGTAACCAAAATATTCTGTCAACATCAGCATTTGTTACAGGTGTCTCTTGACCCCTGGCGGAAAAGTACCACTAGACAATTTCTTTGCTCTGTATCACTCTGTTGACCTCTAAACCAATATAAGTGAATAGGTTAAACTGATAAGAGGGCTGGAACTCGCATTTGGTAATATTCCTGGGGTTCATCTCTATCAGAGGATGCACAGAAAGCAGAAGGATTTCTAACAAAGAAAAAAATAAAGCATAGATATCAGGGCCAATGGACTAATTGAAAAAATTTATTAAAATATGAAGAATATGAATGATTCACATATCTACTATCTCAATCGCCCTTGTTGGATATGAAAATAAAAACAAATTTAGCATGTGGTTAGAAATTCAACTTAAAAACAAGAAGTCATAAGATGAAAATGAATTCTCTCTGCTCTCAGTAGGTCATCTCCACATTATCTATTCAGAACACTTTTCCATACATATGCTATCAAAATTTATATATAAAATACACTTAATTCAATATACATAATCCACCCACAGCTTACTCTCTTCCTCTCTCTGTCTCTTTTTACTCAAAATATTCATCCTAAAGTATACTTCTCTGCAACTTGGTATTTTTCACTTGAGACTATAAACTGTCCATGCTTCTATACCAGTTTATTGAAATTTGTACACTTCTATTTAAAGGTCATGTAGTATGCCACCCTTGGATACACTATTCTTTTAAAATCCAGTCCTCTCTTTGCAGATGTTTTCATATATTTAAATATAATGCTTAAGTAATTATCTCTGTGTATGTGTGTACATAGTTACAAAGTCCTATAGGCAGAATACTGGCTACAAAATATGTGCATTTAAATTTTTTATAGTTATTGCCAAACTGTCCTCTAAAAATTGCATTCTTTACATTCTTACAAAGCATGATGGGATAATCTCTTGCCAGGAATTTAAATTCCCAAACTTTTGCAATTTTGCAAATAGATGTTGCCTTTTGAATCTCACATTGATGTTCTGCATTTCTTATTTTTGTGTTGGGTTGTTTGTATACAGCCAAATTTATCAGTTTTCTCTTTTGTGGCTTCTGGTCTGTTTGTTTTAAAAAGTGTGTCCCCTTCAAGATCCCAAGTTCATCTGCATTCTTTCCCATAACTTTTAGGCTTTTGCTCCTTTAAAGTCTTGGATCCATCTGGAATTTATTTGGGTTTACCGATGCCACTTGATTTTCTTTCCAGATGTTCAGCCAGGTGTTTCATACTGTTCATTAAGTAATCCATCTCTTCTTTACTAACTTGATCTTTATTTCATGCTTAGGTTTATTTCTGGATTCTATTTTGATTATATTTCTTTAGCAGTACCAAATTGCTTCAATTATTGCTGTTGCTTGATCTGTTTTGATAAGCTGATAGGGACAATCTACTCTTCCTACCCCCTCCCTGAAATTTCCTAGGGACGATATATTTATATCACAAGAATTACCAGTATGACTTTCTTAATTTTCTTCACCAAAAGAGAATGGCTCTAATGGGATGTTTGTTGTGTATTTTTATTTGAGGCTCTTTATTGGTTTAAAGAACTTCCTGACGTTTAGGATGCTAAGAATTTTTATTCTGAACAAGAATTTATTTAACTGAATCATTTTTCTCTATATCATATGGTGTGTTCCTTTCATCTGAGAACATGCTAGATCATATTACCCATCTTCTGAATTTAAATCATTTTTGCACTCCTGAAATTAACTCGTCTTCATTAATATGCATTTCTATATTTCATCTACTGCTGATTTCAATTTGCTCGTTTCATTTGTTCATTTACACTCTTGCAGCTGGGTTCAAAAATGAGGTTGTTTCTTCACTATATTTTCTTATTTTGTTCCTGCCAGATTTGGGGATCCGATTAGCCTCACAAGATGAACTGGGCAATATTTTTCTATTCTCTGAAATAGATCATTAGGAATTTTTCTGTTCCTTATATTTTAGTAAAAATTTGTAAACCCTTCCAAATTTATTATCTTCTGTAGTGGAAGATTTGATTATATATTTTTAAACTGCTAATATTTTCAGTTCTTCTGGAGAACAATGTACTTTACATTTTTCTAGGTTTTCTATGAATTTCTTCTATGTCTCAAATTTGTTGGCATGAAATTATGACTACCACAAATTTTAATTTTTCTGTACTTAAATCCTTTATTCATCCCTAATCTTTGTTTTCTTAAATTCTTCCTTCCTTCCTTCCTTCCTTTCTTCTTCCTCTTCCTCTTCATTTTTTGTTATCAATATTTCTATATAAAGATTTTTATATTTTCCTAGTGTTTTTAACGACCAATTTTTTGTCATATTGATCACCACTGGTTTTTATTGTAGAGCTATTATTTTAGACATGAACCTTACTTTTAAAAACATATATTAACTGTATATTTTTATAACAAAACTAAAAGATATATAGCATTTCTATCATCATCCTGAGCACTGTAGAATACTTTACCTTTGAAATCTTCCCTTCTCCAGCTTGACATTGTTGCCTACCATTTTAATTTTAAAACACAAAATTGTTTTAAAAAGTTAGCAGTCAGTTCAATTTATTGACATTTTACTTTATCTTTTTTTCTTACTGCTTTTTGAATCCTCTCTGGGTTCTATTAATAGTTCTCTTAAAACTCTGAGGATGTTAAACACCCAATCTATACTTAACTATAAAGAATTTTAGTTTCCTCTTGGTCTTAAAAAGTAGTTTAACTGGGTATTAAAGTGTATGTTGACAGTTAATTTTTTTCAGAACTCTGATCACCTGTCTCCAGAAACTACTGCTGCTGAGACGTTTCAAGTTCATCTAATTTTTCTCTCTTCTAAAAATAACTTTTCTGTCTACTAGCTTTACATTTTTTGGTGGTTTTTTTTATTATGTGTCTGTTGTGGAATTATTTTTATTTAATCTCTATAGAGTGCTTTAATATAAGAAATTAAAAATTTAATTCTATAAAATTTCCCATTGTTCCATTCTTTTTCCAAACTTATTAAGCATATGTGGAGTCTCAAAATCTATTTTTAGAGATCATTAGCTATAGGCATTGTGTGTATCGAATTCAGAGGTTATTTTGACAATGACTTTTTAATTTTTTGTTTTTCAAGATTGGTAATTGTTTTTCTCATACTCAAAACTTTTTTGCTTTATTTGTATCTACTTCCAGATAATAGTTTGAATTCAGTTTTAAAAAGTATTCTTGTTTAGTTTTAATGGATGTCACTGCTAGTAATTTTGAACATCTTAAACACACTAACTCAAATTGCTTGTCAGACTCTTTCAGAATATCAATAGAACTTCATCTATAGAACATCCATGTTCTAACTGTAGATTTCATTCACTCTCTTTGTTGACTTTGGATTTCTTCATGTGGTTTAGAATTTTGGTCCACAGGTTCATTTTATTTTGTTTTACTTGATTTTATTTTTTTAAGTATTTATTTATTTTTAGTTGTCGATGGATCTTTATTTTATTTATTTATATGTGATGCCGAGAATTGAGTCCAGTGCCTCACACATGCCAGGCAAGTGCTCTGCAACTGAGCCACAACCCCAGCCCCACAGACTTATTTTAAACATAAGTTTTTTTTGTTTTTTTTTTTTGTTTTTTTTTTCTCTCTGTCTCTGGATGGAGAGTCTGGCGGTCCATGGCTTTAGTCTCAGTCATTACTTACCTGTTTCAAGTCCAAGTTCAGCTGCGTATTAAACTACCTCTGCTGATAGTTTATTACATATCAGAGCAAAAGGGGTGAGTGAATGTGCAAATTTACTATGCTCTGGCGCCTTAGTAGGAATCTGTACTTATATCTGAAAGATTCAGGTGACAATGGTTGGTGGCGCTCAGGAGCAAGTTCGCATGGTCATCTCTCACTGGGAATTTGTGTGTTTGTTTCTAGAGTTAGAAACTCTGTTATGGTTTGGAAGTGAGGTGTTCTCCAAAAGCTCACATGTGAGACAATGCAGGAAGGTTCAGAGGACCAATGATTGGTTGTGAGAGTCTTAACCCAATCAGGGAATTAATCCCTGAGGGAATTAATTGAAATGGTAGGGTGTGGCTGGAGGAGATTGGAATTGGGGCGTGGCTTTGGGGTATATATTTTGTATCTGGAGAGTGAAGACTCTCTCTCTGCTTCCTGGTAATGTGAGCTGCTCCCCTCTGCCACTTTCTCCCACCATGATATTCTGCCTCACCTTGAGCCCCAAGGAATGGAGCAGGCCTTCTATGGACTAAGTCCTCTGAAACTGTGAGGCCTCAAAAAAAACCCTCCTTCTCTATAATTGTGCTGGTCAGATCATTCAATCACAGCAGCGAAAAAGCTGACTAAAACAAACTCCAATTTGTTAAACTTCCCATTCATGAGCGAAACTTTCCCTCTACGCTTTTGCCCAGCACTATAGTGAGACTTTGGGGTCTTTTATCTATAGGCAACATTGCCCACACCTAATTCTGGAGTTACTGACAACAGTAAGGGTGGGGACAGGGCAAGAATGATGTTGGGTACTTCTTAGATGATAAAGCTTCCAGGCCATATTTTTTACCTCTTTTTTTTTTTTTTTACATAAAAGATTGTGTAATATATATTCTCTAATCCAGTTGTTTGTGCTGTTTGATTTAGGAAGCCAGACTTTGGAGAGGGTAATTGATTTCCCATATTGCATTTCTTACAGTATTATTACTTACACGGTGCAGGTCTGCCTAATATGGAAATCAATAAAATGCAAGGAAATTATACCTTCTGCATTTCTTTGGTTCTTTTTTTATTGCACATTTTCTCTTCTTTTTTTTTTTGGCATATATTTAAGGTGTGTAACATGAGGTTTTGATATACTTGTTCAGAGTAAAATGGTTTCTTTGGTTCTCAAATGTGAAGTCATCTTAATATCTCTGCTGTGGTCATTCCCATAGATTTTCAAAAGTAGAAAACCCTTTCATACACTCACAAGGGAATCACGTAAGGCAAGTGTCAAATTTTCCATGAATGTAGGAAATCTTTGTTCACTTGAGGGGAAAGGATGTTTTGGGGGATGGCTCAAATGCTCTATCAGATGGAATTAATCAAGGCTACTCAGAAGTCCAGAAGTCCTTAGGATCATCTTCTGCCATTTTCCTTCCTACTTTATATATAAAGTTTAGGACCAATTTCTGTTGATTAGAACGGGTCAAAAATGTACCCATAAGCTTCTCAATGGAGGGATTCTACAGAAGCTGAGAAATCAGGTAAATTACAGAGTGTGTTTTTGGTATTCTGAGTTGCTTTTGTTAAACACATTGCTTCGTTCCCTCAGATGAATGCTTATGCCTCACACCTTTTTGATTTTTCTCGAAAGGACTTGCTAAGGTCTTGACAAACACTTGCTAAGTTGATTTATAAAAGGCGGTTGGCACAATCTCAGCATTTTAATCGTGACAAATTTCAAGGCTGACAAACTGCATGTTGATGTCCTTGTTTTCTATCTAATGAAAATATTTAATTTTCAGAATGAACTGAAAGTCACCCCAGCTTTACTTAATACCAACCTTGCCCAGGATGACAAATCATTCTCAAGGGCAGTACCGTGACTCTGGAGTCCCATACCAAGGCCAGTGCTCTAGCTTTTAGCTTCTATTTGTTTTTCTTACTGGGGACAGGAAATTTTTATTAAAATCTGGAAGTACCAAAGTGTTTTCCTTGGGGTCCGCTGTTTAAAGAGGAGAATAACTCCCCAAATTGTAGGATGAATTAAATTTTTATGACTTTGTAGTGAGAGCATTTCTGTCCATAGGTCACCAAAACACTTAATAAAAGCTGGGGGAGCAGTCGCTGATAATTTCCTGATTTACTCTTTTCAAATTCATCTGCCTTATTTACTGTGGAAAGAAAGATACATTTTCAATTTTGTGTTGCCAAGGGAGACATTCGTGGGCACGTTAATCTATTTCATTAATTTGGTGAATGATCATTTGGACCCAAGGAAGAAGTTTCTCAAACTGAATAATTATGAAAATGTGATCTTTATATTCTTCTCAGTTAAAATGAGGTTTTTGTGGGTGGTGGCGCTGGGAATCTCCTGTTAAGCCACTTTATCATTAGCATGTTATGATTATAGTTGGAGACAGTCAAAATAGCCAGCCAATCCCAGCTTGCTTGTCTTGGGCAGTGTTCATGACCAAGGAGGAGAGTTGTCCTCTGAAGATAACGTCAAGGAATTTCCACTTCCCTTCTCTCTTACCATCTTCCTTAGTGGGAGATGATCCACAGTTCTCAGTTAATACAACTTCCTTTGCTGTCTTAACCTCCCTGTTTATGCATTCCAATGGAAATCTCCACAAATTAAGATGCGAGTCATCTTATCTTACAGACTTTTTTTTCACCTTAGAGTCAATTCATTTTTATATGAATTTTAATGTAGAAGATTCCAATGAACCAGCCAATGGTATTGGTTTCTCCCTCTAAGGAGTTTTCAGAAAACTGAGAACCATATAGTGATTAGGTTTTGGTCACTGGACACCCAAATGATGCATATATCTGCCATAAACAAGTCTGCTGAGTGTTTTACTCTCCTGGGGGTCAGCACTACACAAAGTTGCTAGTATACTTTTTGCTACACTTGTCATGGTCTTGTGTGGCGTAGGAAAGGCAACCACGTCTTTTCATGCATGTACTTTTAGATTTTCTCAACAATGGTATGATTCCTATACTTAGAAGCTTGGCAGGCACTGGAAACTCTCTCTCAAGCAGAACGGGTTCCAGATATTCGGACAGAGAGGCTGCAGCTTGCAGGAGGCTGCATGAAATATTAACCCTGGTCCTCTAAGAACAGAGTTCTTCATCTGAGCCAAAGGTGCAATCTCCAGTTCCACACATCAGAGACTGCAATAAATTAAAAAGTACCTAAGATGCACCTGAAATCTACTGATAGTAACTCTGCATATTAGAAAGCTTCATGGGAAACAGACACAGCCCAGTGGAACAGAAGAGGAAACCCATAAATAAACCCATTTATATGGTCAACTAAATTTCAACAAGGGTGCCAAGAATACAGACAGGGAACAAATTGTCTCCTCCATAAATGGTGTGGGGAAAATCAGATATCCATACACCAAAGAATGAAATGGCACCCTTGTGTTATACCATCCACCACGATCATTCCCAAAGGGATTAAAGACTTCAACTTAAGACCCGAAATCACAAAAGTTCTAGAAGAAACCATAGGCAATGATTTTTTTAAAAAATATGCCACACATCTACACACAGCACACAGACCAAAGAAGAAAACTTTTTAAAGCAAAAAAATAAACAAGCAGGACTATAACAAAATTAATGGCAAAAGAAACAACCAATGAAATGGAAAGGCAGCCTGTGTAAGGAGAGGAAATATTTGTGACCATCTTCCTGATAAAGGGTAAATATCTAACACACATAAGGAGCTCATGCAACTGAATAGCAAAGAAACCCCCAATTACACAATAAAAAATTGGCAAAGGACTTGAATAGATAGTTTTCCAAACAAGATACACAAATGGCCAATGGGCACGTGAAAAGGTGCTGAGTGCATTGCTACGTTGCTGAGACTGGCTTGAACTTGAGATCCTCCTGCCTCAGCCTCCCAAGCCGTTGTGATTGCAGGCAGGCACCACCACGCCCAGTTCATTTGTCTAGTTACTTGCTTGGAAATTTGAGAAACTTCTTCCTCGTACTTTTTCTCTATTTCAGTTGCACTTTACCCCAGCACCACGGTGACATCTCCCAGGTCTAGCAGTACCTACTGCTTTGGTAAAACCAGAGCACTGATTTCCACCCTATGTCTCATGACTTGCAAATTCTGCTAAAAATCTAAACGCAATTTCTTTTGCCTTCTAGGTTAAATTTGGTAACCAGAATATAGCTTAAGGTTAGTATTTCTCTACAAGTCAGCCATTAATTTTTTTCTCTAATACTCTTATTTATTTTAGGGAATCCTGTTGGTAACTCTATCTTAGAAAAACATTTTATTTGTGGGTTCTCTGCTCTCTGTCTGTTGGGTTCCTTTGGACTGTGCTCCATATCAATGACATTTTCTCTTAATTTTTTTGTCTTTTTTTTCCCTCTCTGTGCTCACCACTATTAATTGAAGCCTTTTCTTTACATTGGAGTTTCATTTTAGCGAATCACATTTTAGTCTTTTATTCTGTGAGTTCCAGCATGGTGTTGATCTAGTCTTCAATTTCTTATTTCAACTTTGTGGTCTCCCTCGTTTCACTGTTTTTTTTTTTTTTTGATCACTTATCTCCATTAAAAACACAGCATCATGTCCTCTGACTGTGTGATATTGTTACATAGGTTTTCCTCTAGATTAAGTCCTTCATTTCTTCTTGTCATGTTCAGCTTTACTCATTCAATATTGATTTAATGATTTAATTTGATATTGATTTAATTAATTTACCATGTGCCAGGAACTATCCTTTATGCTAATGAAAGACCTGTCAGGGAAACCAAGTTCCTGCCCTCAGAGATCTACATCCCAGATGATAAACAGTAAAAGGTCAAGCTCTTCTTGTAAACAAGGCCCAGATAGTGAATGTTATGGGATCGTGGACCGTATGGTTTCTGTCTCAACTACTCAGCTACTTTGCCATTGTCATGCAAAAGTGGCCACAGACAGGGTGAATTCCTAAGTGTTGCTGTGCTCCAGTAAAACTTTGCTAGCACCTGGTCTGGGGCAAGTATTTTCAGATGTGATTTCCACCCTCTCTTTGGCATTGCTTGCTGAGGTCATTCCATGAGGGTAAAGACAGGAGGCTGATGAGGAGCCTGCAATGAGAAAGACCCATGGGTGGCCAACAGGTGCTGAGCCCCCGCCCCTCACTCATAGGTATCTCAAGACCAGGGGGAAGGAGGCCTTTTGGTCACTTCTGGCCCTGATTCTTTTCTGAATGTCGGTGGGCAAGGGGCTTACAGATGGGACTCCCATACAGGTTTCTTCTTGCAACTCTCTAGGCCCACTCCTGGGATGACTTACCAATTAATGGAGGCCCAGAGAATGAGAGAATATGGGTAGCCATCAAGAGAGCTCCCTAAGAGAAAGAGTTCAGAGGCACATTATAACAACACCTGCTGACTTAGTATTTCCTCTATGGCCTGTTTCTTTTAGGCACAAAGTAAACTTAAAGCATCTGTCAGTTTATTTTCCTGGACCACTAAAATTCTTTTAAAATGCATTTTAAAATTCTTATTAAAAAATAGTTTTTATTAATTGTAGAAAAAAGAGAAGAAAATAAAAAAAGATTCTGAATCCCTCCTCTTGAGATAACCAATGTTAACATTGTGAGGGATATTCCTCCAATAGTTTTATGTAAATAAAAATTGATGTCAATTATTAAATGTTATTATATAAGAAAATATTAAAATGGACTCATACTGAATGTATAGCATACTGCAGTCATCAATAAGTATACATGACATGAATAACATGTAAGAGAAATGGAATGCTTTTAAATTGCTCTGTTTTGTAGGCTGCTTTTTGTATTTCCTAATATATTATGAAACATTTTTCAAGTCTCTAAACAGTCTGCATTTGTTGCATAGTATTCCACTGTGTGAATGTGCCATATTTATTGAAAGAAATCTCTCATACTTGGGAATTTACTTTGCTACTATTTTTTTTCAGGAGTATAAACACCACTGAAATGAATATCCTTTGCCCTAAATATAGGCATATATTCTTTTTCCCCCCCAAGTATACCCTTTGTATCATAATTCCTTATAAATAGACTGTACCTTGTCTGGCCATTTGTTTGATTTTTGTGTTGAAGATGTGGTTGCTACATGAGAAATTCTGGTTCCTTTTGCTAGTTTGGGTTGGGTGGGAGGCGATAGAGGCCTCAACCTTGGATTAGGAGCGGGATATTGATGCTCTCTGATACAGTACCCACAAGGAGATGAGACCCACAAAGCTACTTGAGGAGATTAAGGAACCCGGTAGAGGGCAATTGTGAAAGCAGAAATCCCTTTGTGACCATTACTACCTAACACCAGGAGAGCTCCAATAGACCATTAAATGCTAAAAATTTGCCTGAAAAAAAAAACCCAAAGGGTGTCGCCAGCTGACAAAGGGCACAAAATTCATAGTGTGGGTTGACATTTAGCCCTTAACACACCATGACAGCATCGTGCTCCGTGGGGCGTGTCAGAACAGCGGATGTGACGGAATGCTCCTCTTGCCGTCTGTGGCTCTGCCTTATGCAATAATATTAGAGAAACCTTTGCATGATGACCAGAAAATGCATATTTTTTGACATATGACGCCTGGGCTGATCAAGTCCATCAGGGAAATCCATATGGAGATGGATGAAGCTTTCACATCTTATTCCTATTCACGTTTCTTGTGTAAGCCCCCTGTTATTTCCCTGAGAATCTAGGATGCAGCGGACTCTTGGGAAATAAGTATGGTAAAGTTGGCAGGTAGAAGGGGTTTTTGGCTGTTGTTTTTCAAACATATTGCACATATTTTTACATTATTAAAAACACATGCTCATGCAGAGTCCCATTCTCCCAGAAGCCTCTTCGGCTGACTTGTGTCAAGCCCAGTGATTTATAGGATTGTTTGCATATATTATATTTTAAAACACATATTGCTTTTGTAAAAATGTGTATTTATTATACATTTTGGAATTCATAATATGTGCCGGAAACGCTGCCTTCGCCTGCCTGGATCTGAGGCCATGTGTCATGAAAACACATTTCTGGGAGGGACAAATGCTTTAGAAGGAGCCAAATGACTGTTCTCTTTGTAGCTCCCATGATCACACTCTTGTTCTCTGTCTCTGGCTTTCTCTCTCACACACACACACACACACACACACACACACACACACCCTTTCTCCCTCCTTCTGTGTCTCATACCCATACAAATAGACAATAAAAGCAGTAATGGAACAACAGCCCCAGAAGAATGCTCTGTTAGGAATAAATCTGATTTTTAAAGCTACACACACACACACACACACACACACACACACACACACACAAAATTATCAGGCAAAGCAACTTCCTGAAAAGCAGCAATTCAGAACTCTATAGAATGGGCTACCAAAAGTGAGGGAAGAGCTCCATGAACCTCTGCACAGAACGCTCTTCAAATTCCCCAGGTTGTGACCCTGAGTCCATGAAGCGGACATAAAATCACACTGAGCTCTCAGTATCGGGGGGGCCCAAACCCCAAGCTTTGGTGCGGCTACACAGGTTGGTGTGCAGGCATGTGTGCCTACCGGGCTCACACCAACCCGGGAAAGCGGATGTTCACATTCACCATGAGCCCTATTTCAAGCAGATTTGCTGTTCTCCTTGTCTGCTCCCTTTCAACGCGTCCCCGAACATTCCGCGGAGCATCTGGGCTGGCAGAGATGGACTGCCCAGTGCCCCCATTAAGGCTCTGACCCTGCACATTTGCTCTCAGACTTTCAATCTCAGTGGGGAGCCAAGGAGAAGGAGGAGGGATCTGGTTTATCACTGTGGCCGTCACCATCTCCTGCCTGCCGCCCCAGGGAGAGAGAGCGGGGGAGAAAAGGCAGCCCCGGAGGCTGGGTTGGAGAGGCAGGAAGGAGAGTATCTTGGGCCACGTGTGGTGGTGCGCACCTGTAATCCCAGTGTCTTGGGAGGCTAAGGCAGGAGCATTGCAAGTTCAAGGCCAGCCTCAGCAACTTAGCGAGACCCTGTTTCAAAATAATAAATACACACACACACACACACACACATACATAAATACGTACATACATAGAGCTGGGGATGTGGCTCAGTGATTAAGCACTTCTAGGTTCAATCCCTGTCCTGTTAGCATAAAAAGGAAACATGAGCCCAGGTACTGAGACCTTGCTGATGCACAATGACGAAACATGGGAACAAATGCCTGGACCTGCTTCTGCACTGAGAGCTGAAGGTGCTTTTCCTCACAGAAAATGGGAACCAGCTTGGAAAACAAAAAGGCACCGAGTCCAGGCTGCGCGGCTTGGTTGTGTTTAAGCTGCTGACCAGATGTGCCTACTTAGCTACTCCGCTGGCTGTCTGCAGCGAGATGGATTTCTTCAGCATTCATGTTATCAAACCCTTGTACTTTGTCACCCACTAACTCAGTTTCCCTTGCAGATGTCTTGGACGGCCTCATCTGAGCCTCTGTAGCAGCTGCTGCCTCCACTGTACACAAAAGGCAGAGCCAAGAGCCAAGATTATGTCTTCAGTGTATTACGGGCACATGCAGTGCGTATATCTTCAGTAAATAACCGGCCGTTTTCACATGGATTATTTAGAATTTCTGATGAAACTGCAGAAATGTCAGTGCGGGGTGTAAGTCACCAATCAGAGAGCAGCTCCGCGACCCCTCTCTTCTTCAGCCCGACTGCTATTATCTTCAAGGGGGAAAAAAATCCTCCTTGTCTCTTGTTATACCTTTTTTATGATCTAGGATGCTGTTAATAACGACTTTGTGTTACATAAAACAGATACATTAATGTCACTAAGTCCCAAAAGTACTGAATCAAGCCTACCCCTTCAAAAAGGAAGCACACAGTGAATGAACTCAAGGCAAGGGCTGAATAGGGCTCCTCTGCGAAGATGGGAGAGAGGTGCCTGGTCGCTGGCCAGCTTCCTTGAAGCGGAATATTTAAAGGGCTGCGTGGTGGGGAGGAAGAGATACCAGTGTCTGGCGGAACTCTCCTCCAGAGGGGCGTGGATCTGCGTGTGGTTTGAGTTGGTGATTTAAAGCTCCCCAGACCCTGTTACACAGGTGTGTTCTCATTCCGGCTCTTCAGAGTAAAGGGGGAGAAGGAGGCCTATGGTTCCCCATCAGCGAGCACTCCATTCTTTTGGTGGGAATGTAAGTGGGTGACTCAAAGCAACATCTTCAGGGAAACCCAGCTGTTTGTTTTCAATGCAGAGGAAAACCCACCCAATTTCACATCTTGTGTGACATGCCCCAGATATTTGTCTCCAGTGGGGCAGGGTTGGGCCAGGTAAAGCACTTCTTAATGGCCCAGAGGTGTTGCTCTCTAAGGGACAGTGAGGTTTCAGGATGGGTAGCTAGGTCCCCAGGCAGGAGTCACGGTCACCCTTTCCTGCATCTCCTCTCAAAGCCGGGGTACCAGACTCAGTCCTGATGGTTGTTGGAGGCGAAAGAGACAACCAGCGACTGGAGCATCAGAGGGAACAAAGATCTTGCTGAATGCATTCAGATGTGACACTCACCGGGCGTAAAGGAGAGAGCCTGATGAGGAGGGACTTTGCAGAAAGACTGGCCAGGCTCCCTGGGTCACATTACCCAGGATGCTCTGCTATGCCCCTTCCTGTGGTTCAGGACTGCTGTGGAAGGTGGTTTCTGAGCATTGATTATAGGACGACGATTATAAAGTCGAAGCCATAGGTATTAATTACAGTATAAATAAACACACGCGCATCCACACGTGGATAGAATCAGCTCTCCGTATCTGCAGGTTCTGCCTTTGTGAATTCCACCAATCATGGATCAAAGATATTTAAAATATAAAATAACCAAAAAAAAAAATTAAATCCAACAATAAAAATAATACCAATTAAAAATACAGAAGAACAACTATTTCCATAGCATTTACATTGTGTTATGGACTATAAGTAGGCTAATATAAAGTATACAGAAGGATGGGCCTAGGACATCATTTTTCCATAAGGGACTTGAGTGTGCACAGATTTTTGAGTCTGTGGAGGATCCTGGAACCAACCCCCTGCAGAGATCAAGGGTTGACACTATATAACTAAGAATAAGCTCATTTCTGTAAAGCACAAGGGTTTGACCTGCATTTACTGCATGCCCACCCTATGAGCCCAAACAGACTCTGAGTCTGCCCTCATGGAGATTACAGTTTGGGGAGGCCCCTAACTAGACAATGGAGTGCATAGTGCTTAGCACCATGGTGACCTGGTAGGAGACTGGAGCTCCTCTGAGCAGCTAGGAAATGGGGTGATGCTAAGAAAGGGCAGATGAGATGGCACGAAGCAGGTGAGAGCGCACTCCAGGCAGAGGGAAGGTCTTGCACAAAGGCCCTGCAGTGGTGTCCTTGGAGGCAAGAGAAGGACACTGTGGGACTTCATAGCACCTACACATATTCCAAGTTTGAAACCTAACTCACAGCCTTAGGAAAGGAGTTCAGCTAGTCCTGGGTTTGGAGCATGGGACTGATGTTACCCATCACCATGAAGGTGGAGGAACCAGCCTGGGGCCTCCCAGACCCACTAGTCTCTTGATCTTTCTTCTCAAATTCCCAGCTAACCCTGAGACTTAGCTTTCTGCTTGGGAGTTGAGCAGAGTTAAGGAACCTGGGTTAGTGGAATAAATTCCTCTTCAAAGCAAACCTGGGTGGAGTGTGGGTGAGTAAATAGGAAACCCAGAATGTGGGAGAAAAGAGGGGAAAAAACGTGGCATGTGGGAAGAGCACCTGAAGAACCTTCTGACGTGTATAGCAGCCTCACAGAGTTTAGAAGATGTAAAACCTGTAGAAAGATGATCCCGGCAATCAAGTTGACCTTGCCCACCACTACTCACTCAGCTCAATCAAACTCCACAAGAAAATGGCTCATCCCATTCTTCTGATGGTGACCAAGGCTTATGCTCCCCAACCCTCAAAGCCAACACCAGCTCTGTGCATATCTACCTAGATCTGCCTTTACCTCATCTGATGCTATAGAAGATCTAGAGCACAGCTTGGCTCAAGACTCCCATCAAAAGGCAGACAAGACCCTGCAGGCTGGAGCTTGAGACATACCACAAAAGGGGGTCAGGTTCCCTGATACAGGGTGGAAGAGTTTGGGAAGCTGCCAGTGAAAGAAAGCTCCAAGAATTTTCTGGAAGTTGTGCTTCCTCCTGAGTGAAGGTTTATTGGCTCCTTGCTGGCCATGAGATTATTGCCCCAGTCCTCCAGAGATACGTGTGAGGGATCATGTAAATCCTGCATTCTGGCAGAAAGAGAAAAACACTAATTTTTACATTAGTGTCATTTCAACATGGAGCTGTTCAGGACAACATCTGCTCACCACTGATTAGGAAGCCTGAATGCGGGTGGCATCTGTTCATCTCACCTCTCTAATGGACAGTAATGAGAAGAGTTTTGGATACCTGGTGAGCAGGTGTATTGACCTGACGAAATAGCCAGGTGCCTTTAACTATTAGAGTTCTGGAACCACAACCTTCATGATCCATCATGGTCATTTCAAGAAAGCTTGATAGGATTTTGTAAAAATGCGTTTGATCACTCTATGTGAGAGATCTATAGGACCCTGCTGAGCATCTCTGGGCCTGGCTCTGGAGCTGGTTCTGAGCATGCCACATATTCTGAGACAAAGTTTTGGGTGCTGGTTGTTTGTCAAGCTTCTTGCTTTTATATTTGATAATGTTTTATCTACATTTGTAAAAAAGGTATTGATAGATGCTCTGCACCTCCTCTCTAGGTAAGCCAAGGACATGCCTAGCACCAAAGGAATTAAGTACTGACATAAGGGGAGTCCTGAGATGCTGTTGAAGTCCCATGTTTAAATTAATCATGTTAACTCACCTTACAGACAGTGGTACAGATTGGGAAGAAAGCTTAAAAACAAAAATAAAACCAGTGCAAACATTGCCCATGGCCATTTATAAAAGCTGGAAGGGGAAGACAATTTATTCTGAATAAGAGAAAGCAGAACATGGCAGGGTGTTTACTATAGATGTGATTACTAGACATTACTGAGTATAGAACAGGGTGTGAATTTTGGGTACAGACATTTCTTGAGGGAGATGGAAAAGATGTCTCAGACCTCTTATGAGATTCGGAGCCTGCAAAGAAGTTCCAGCCCCACTTCTCCAGGGGGATGGGTCACTGCCGTGTCTGTGGTTTTAATTTCTAGCCCAAATCTAGAAACTTTAACCTTTGTAAGTTACAGATCTGCTGGGCTTCTGTTTAATAGAATACTTCTAGGAGGTTAAAATAAAAACTCAGAATATTTAGATTCTGGAGAGAACAGAGCAATCATTTAAATCTTCTTTTATAACTTATTTTCCTTCATGTCTTAAGCTAAGACTTTCCTGCAGGGTGTAGGAGGAGTTACCTGGCTCTTGTTTTGGTGAAAATGCTTCCACTGAGTGCTTGTGTGTGTCCGTATGGGCCACACATAAAAAAGGGATGGGGTGCCTGCTGGGTTCCCAGAGCCTGAGGTCATGGGTGGGGCTGGCCACTTAAGCCAACATTGGTTTCATTCCAAGGCATATGGATCATCATTGTTTTGTGCATGGGTGGAAGGTCGAAGATATTCCTTGCGCTAGAAGCAGGGACTTTGGGATTTTTCAATAGGGGACCTGAGTTTTAGAAAAGGAAGACAGTGTTCTGAGTTTGGAAAGAAGCCAAATTCGACACAGCTGGGATTCAGAAAAGAAGTCCACCACTGACACAAGACCCCCAGAGAAAGATGGTCCAACCAGTTTTGGAAAACATGGGGAGAGGCATCATTTTGTGCCTAAAGATAGAAACAGCCTTAAACCCCAGCTAGTGTGCGTGTGTTGTAGACAAACCTACAGAGAGGAAGAACACAACTTTGAGGTGAGGACCAGGATCACAGGTAGGTTTGAAAAACCATTGCAGGCTAGACTCTTTACAGATATACTTGGGCAATGGCAGGAGGCACATCTGATGGATTCGGGAAACAGGCCATGAAAGAGACTGGATCCCTCAACACCTGGAAACGACCTCATCAAACCCTTTTTTAAGTATCCAACACCAATAAGGTCAAGATGGACTGATTTTTCAGGAGAACTAGGGGTTTATACTGGAATTTCTGAGGAAGGGGATCATGAATTTAAATGAAAGTCAGGAATGACTATTAAAAAAGTTCTGTTTTCTTAGTGCCTGTAATGTCCCTACAGTTTGATTAACTATATTCTATTCTACTCTATTTTTTGCTATTGGTGCATGAAGGTGATAGTGAGAAGATTCCCCAAGGACTTTGGAGTGAAGGAAATAAATTAAATGAGCCTTGATTTTAAAGTTTCAACTCTGCGGGGAGAGTCACCCCCAAAGAACAGACTAATGTCCGGGCCAGCACGACTGTGACTTTCGTGTAATGAAAGAATGTGTCCATCAAAAACAGGGTTGGTCAGCCACAGCAGCAGAGAGCAAGGTGGCTCATGGAGACCAATGTGAAAATGCCTAGTTAGAGCCATTCATGGGAGTTGGACAGTATGGGAGTTTTATTGGCAAAGTCGATGCAATATAGATTCAGTAAGCATTGGCCAACAGACTTCCAGGATTTGTGGCCATTGGCAAGACAATCTGTTATAATTTATTTCAACTGTTTTCCTTTGAACTGATTCAATGCGCACTAGAAAACCTTTGTATTATTTTCTGGCTTTCTAAGTACATATACCTATAAGAATAAAGCTCAGTATTAAAACTGTAAAATTCAGCTTCTGGAACAGTTATTTCTCACAGTCAATTAATATGTTTACAGTTTCATTATGATTTGGGCTCCCGTCTACCTTTATTTTAATGGCAGGAGTTGTATTGGGGTATTTATTACAATGGGATTTTTTTTTAATGTCAATGTGTACATCACCCTTATTTTATTTCACAAGTTTGGCTATGGGAGTTCTTAACCTGAGAGGAGGAGGACCCATTCTTGGAATGTGGGTGTCCTCAGGTTTTCCTAGCCTAGAAGGTAGAGAATCACATCGTGGAAAGTCATAAAACCAGTCAGGTGGCAGATGCTGTACCACGAGCCTCGAGGCCTCTCCCCAGGTAGACAGACCCTCTTTCCCAGGACCCACACTTGTGTTTACATCTTCACAAATACATACTTATGTTTTCTACCGGCAACATCGAGGATGCTTAAAACTAGATAGTGGGGGCTGGGCAATATGCTTTTAGTGGAGACCGTACAAGGAGAAGGGCCTCAGTATGTCATATTGCAGGAGGTGTGGACCCAGGGACCAACACAGAACCCCGCCCTCCAGCCACCATGAAAGGCAGACACAAGCTCCAGTGAGATTCCTTGTGGATGGATACTCATCTCAGCACCCATGGCCATCCTATTCTGGAATGTCTAACTCTTAGTCGTCCAGAGATTAAGGTAGCTCAGGGAAAGCTCACAATCTTTCCTTCTCCCCCTTCCTGTGTTGCTTTCTGGCTATTTAGCACGTTAGCTAATTAGTGGTTGAGGAAGTGACACACTCCATATGTCTGGGTATTTGTTGGCTTAGAGGAAGTAGCTCAAGAAAAGTGTGGATTTTTTTGTAGGTTTAATCTGTGTACTTACGAAGCCTTTCTCACTGGCCTCATGAGGTCTGGCTCTACCATTGGGTTTCATTTGCCAAACTTCTGTAGCCTTTTCTGCATAGCGTTTGAAATTCTCTCTGAGGAATCTGCAACATTCTTAGGGATGCCCAGTTTCCATTTCCAGAAGGAGGTCACAACATTCTGGATATTAGCAAATCCTGTTGCTCTTTGGTTAATGGTGGGGACAGGAGTGCTGTGAAGGAACTGACCAGGGGTTACCGAGAGCCAGTGAGGAGCTGGTCTGGATTAGACAGGGCCCTGAATGACAAGGCAGCAGCTGCTTTTCACCCCTTGCCCAGCCTGGAAGGCAAGGGGTTGTCGGGATGGAGGACACGCACCAACAAGAGGTGGGTAGGGAGAAGGAGGCAGGAGCCCAGCTGGACTCTGCCCAACAGGGACTTACAGCCAGAAGTAACTTTTTCCAGCCATGGCATGGGATAGCTGCCTGCGGCCCTTTCCCCACCTCCACTTGGGCTGGCAGCAGGAACGGCACCCCAGCCACCCTGAACAGGGTCATATGGTTCAGCCACAGTTCATACATCCTCCTCAGAGAGGTTCATGGTTCCAGCCCTTTCGTGACGATCCTCCGGTGTATGTGTGTGTCTCAAGTCATAGTACCCTGACCTTTGGGCATTCTGTTTGGAAATAACTCAGGCAATTGGTTCGTATTACTGGCTAAATGCTTATGAAATTTCACTTTAAGAGACATAACTGAAAAAGCATAAAAACGTCCAAACTCTCCCATTTAAAAACATCACTACAAGCCGAGACCTTGTATGATAATGTGTAAGTGCTATGTTACAACTGAATTATGAAGATTGCGGAAATAAAGTCTGGGAAGAAGGGATGAGAGAACTTTAATGGGCCTTCCATACTCTCGCGTGGGAAATTAATACTAAGCTGTGGTGTTTCTAGGTCTCGCTCGGAAAATACACCCAAGCACGGGCAGTACTGTCCTAATGTGGGCATAATAATATGAGCACAATTAGAAAATGACTCTCTCTTAGCATGTTCAAGATGGACTTGTACATTAGGAAGCCTAATAAATTTACCAGACAACAATTCTGTTAATTGTTTCCTTATTGCTTTCCACTCCTCTATCTCCCAGTCCCTTATTCAGAGAGATACGGAAATACAATTCATCCCATGATCATTTATCAGTTACCCATGATAATTTCATATGAATGGTTCCCGCTAAATAATGATCTGACTTGGAATTCTTTTTTGACCTCACCAGGGTATAGAAGAGTACCCGGTCACTGCCACTGAGCCACTAAATTACAGGAGACGTTATTATAAAATAGGCTTTGTATGAGATGACTTTGTCCAACTATAGGCTAATGTTAGTGTTCTGAGCACATTTAAGAAAGGTGAGGCCATGATGTTCAGTAGGCTACATGTATTAAACACATTTTCTTCTTCTGATATGTTCATTGGGACATAACCCATTGTAAGTCAAGGAGTATCTACAGTGGATCTTGGTTATGGGCAGATTCTTTGTGTTGATATTCCCGGAAAAAATACTACCAACAACGATATTGAGGGTAATCATGATAATAAACACTTACTCAGCACCTATCATGGGCATTTACTATCCAGAGCACTTTGTATGTATGATCTCGTTTAGTTTTATAATAGGCACATGAAACAGGAATAAGTATTATACATTTTTTAAGACATGCAAATAGAGGTTAAGAAAGATTTAGTAATTGCTCAAGGTCACTGAGAGAGTAAGGGGTACAGTCAGGATGCAAATCTAGGTCTCAAAGCCCACAGGTTTGATGAAGAGCCTACCGGTATTCCTGGAGGTATAGGTATCAACATAAGGCACACCTGTGTCAGGAGACACCGTAATTCCCCAGGCAATGGTGACCTCCTCTTCTTACATGGACACAGTAAGTGGTATGCTCAAAGTATGTACGCCCACAACAAATATATAAACTCTACTTTTGCCTTATTTAGAATGTGTCTTGAATAAGTAGGATATGATAAACTATTAAAAGTGGAAGCAAGCCAGCTCCTTCCATCTGGAACCTGCTTGCTTCAGCATGGAGGAGTCAAACAGGACAGATGCAGCTCTCAGACCTAGTGGATTTTTAATTTTCAGAGAGAAACAAGATGCACTATAGGGAGAATGTCCATGGTCTTTGGAGTTGGGCCAGTCAGCTTCAAATCTTGTTCTTTTATCATGTGACCTTGGGCAAGTTACAGAACCTCTCTGAGCTTCCCTCCTTCCCTCTGAAAAGCATCTGTGTGAAAATGACCTTATCTTGTTGACAGCAGAAATGAGCTAGCACTTAGCACAAAGCCTGGCACGTGGTAAAAACGTAGTTAATATTGGACTGGGTTTTATTTATGTTGTTTTCTACTTTGATCAACAATTTTAAGAGAGCCTGCTGTTGATTGTTAGAGGGTAATTAGGTAGAAAGCTCACAGAGTATATTTTAGATTCCTGGGTCTTAACAAGTAATTGAAATGGCCACTGTGATGCTCTTAGCGGCCAAGGCCAATGGATAGAGGCTGGGCTAAGCAATATCAGTGGACAAGTTTCTACTGAGAATCACAGATAGGATGGGGCAGGCAAAGGAGAGACAGTAAGTGGAAGAGAGACTAACTTTCACTAAGTACCTATCATATGTCAGTTATGTAGCAGAGATTAATTTTGTTATTTTATAATGATGCCTGAAATAAGACAAGGTCTCTACTTTCCAACTTCTAATATGGCTGGGAAATTTTCATTTTTTTAAATAAAACAAAATCCCACTTTTTAAATACATGTATAGAAATGAAAATTATGTATTTTTGAAATCTCAATGTCTGTGCACATAGGGAGAGTGACAAAGAGATAAAGAAAAGGAGGCTTTTTATAATGTAAAAAAAATCTCTTAAAGTGACTCATTTTCTCTCCAAATATAAATTATGATTATTATTATTTTACAGTTCAGTATCCCTTAGCTAGCTTCGAGGGTCACATACAGCATCTGGACCCATATACTATTGTCCTTAGACAATCTGGTGTGATCTATGCATTTGAAATATATGTTCCTTAATTTGTTATTACAACCAGAAAATGAAATAAGTTACAGTATCAGAGCACTGCTGTTCAGTCCCTGGAAGAGGAAAAGTGTTTTCTGGGGACATTCTGTTTGGACTTCATAAGAGGGTGAAGTAAACTAACAAAAGAATCCCCATCCCCAGCCGCCTCCTGACTAGGCAGTTCTACCTCGAACATCAAAGCTGCTGCATTAAAATTTAATTTGAATTTAAAATCCCTGACAGGGACCAACACTGGGGAAGCAGGGGTTAACCACGGAGATAATGAGGCCACCGCTGCCACCGCTGATTCTGTTGACAGTATTGTATCACCTAATGAATGTGGCACTATAAATCTTGATGAGGGGCAGGCTGGAGTCTCAGGAAAGGTAATGATAATGAGGAGGGGCAAGAGCCCATGCTGCAGATGAAGAAGAAAACCAAGAAGATGGCCCAGCTCAGGAGGAGCGGGCTGAGACCTGGGCTCGGAAAGGGCCGGCCATTGGCCCTATTCGCACAGGATGTCCTATACTCTGGCACGCCCGTTATAGGGCCCACTATGTCTGAAGGAAGTCAAGGAAGGGGAGGAAAAGCAGGCTGTGCTTCCTAGTCAGCTCTCCCCGAGTCGGACTGTGACAACTGCCAAAAACCAACTGGGGTCATCTCAACATCCTGCTTCTCTATTAATCTCTTTCTGTCTGTCTGTCTCTCTCAGCAGGAAGACAACAGATTGAGCAAATATTAATTATCCATGGCATCATCCAAAGTCCTGGCCTTATTTTGACTGTCATTTGTTCTATCACGAGAGGTTCTGCCTTTCTTCATTTGAATTTGGTGCCATTCATTCGCTGTTGTCCCTTCTCAAGTATGTCTCAATGGTTACATGGTAAGACAAAGTTCTCCTTGAAATGCTCCCAGGAAAAACAGACTCCTGGAGGCCACTATGGGAACCAGGTTTGATGCATTCCAAATAGCACATGGCCTATGGGCTGTCCCCTCTGGACTTTATCTGGAAGATGTGTTGCCATGGTCATGGCCACGGTGCAGCAGGTGACATAATGCACGGGTTCTAACAACCAAGGGTTCCCTTTGAGTTTGCAGACCAATGGTCGAGGCTTTACCAGCTCAGGAAGGTGTGACATTGGGAAGAGTCCAACACACTTGTGCTGGAGCAGAAGATGGCTGTTAGGTGAGGTGTCAGCATCTGATAAGGTGGGCCTGCCCTGCCCTGGGCTGTGGCAGGCTGGCAGGCCTACCTCTAATCAAGAAATAGATTTCTGATAGAAAAAACCCTGGACATGTATACTTGTCAGCCTGTTGAAGGGGTCACATGCTGGTTGTGTAGGAGACACCTGGAAAATTTCAAAACAGATTCTAGAACCCTTCTCGAGAGAGGCTGTGTACGGTAACTTTGGTGGGATTGCTTGGACATAGACTCATCTTTGTCTTTCCTTTTTATTTAAAAAAAAAAATTCCCTAATGGTGACTCTCATATACTTGTGACCAAAGAAAAGAGGTTTTAGGTAAAAAAATGGGAAGCAAATAAGATTAAAAAAAAAAAGAAGAAGAAGAAGTCATACTTTCTCACAGCTTAGAGGAGGTTACTAAACCTAACATTTCCAATCTGATCCATTTTTGCGGTAGGGTTTGTCCTGTGCATCATAGAATGTACAACAGCATCCCTGGCCTCTACCCGCTAGTCCTGACAATCAAACATGTCTCCAGAGGTTGTCGCCACATGTCCTGTGGATGCTATGCAAATTTTCCTCCAGTTGAGATTAGTTTAGATAGACTTTGAGGTCTTAGTGTGGGTATCTTAAAGTGGTTCAGAGAGACAGAGAAAAATCATCCCCAACTCTCAGCTTTGGGCAGAGGCAGAGATGGACCCAGGACACCAGATAAGGACACTGCATATACCATCAGGCTCAAAAGAGTCCATACACTCCATGGACTTCCCTGGGTCCTCTGCAGTGTACACACCAGTCACACATGGGGCATCTTCTTCCGGTCCAGTTGGTGTTGATGAGAAAATTTAAAATTCTCCTTTATCAACAAAGGGAGAATTGAGACTAAAGGGACAGAAAGATGAAAATCTGCAAGATTTCTATTAGCAGGAGAAAGCTCTTTTCTTTCCCCTCTCCTTTCTTTGTCTTTCATTTCTTCCCTCTCTCCTGTTTCTCTCCTTTTTCTTTCTCATTCCTCTTTATCTTTTCCCTCTCCTCTTTCTCTTCCTCTCCTCTCTCTCATCCTCCCCTTTCCCTTTCTTTCTCCTCTCTGGTTCTCGTTTTTAAATCTATTCGATTGGCTTGCCTGGGAACCTTACAGAAACTTCTCTCAAGAGCAGCCTATTGAGCCACGCTCTCAAATTGCCCCCAGAGCCCACTGGATATTCCTTCAGATGTCTAACAAGCGTTGAACACAACTGAGGTTTAGAGAGACACAGAAATCAATACTGCGGCTTCCACCAGTCACGCTGAGGGATTAGCTGTCCCAAGGAAAAGCACAGACAGTTGAATGAGAGAATCATGACTCCGAATACCCTAACAGGTTTATGAACTAGAGAGCAGCCTCTGGCCCTGATAACCTCCAGTTGGCTTGGAGAAAAAGGAGGCTGCGAAAACATTCACTTAGCTTTTTCCCCTTCTGTATTAATGAGGTCAAGCGCTGGACCTCAGGGGGTCAGCAGTGGTACTCGGAGGATCGACTGTGGAGGCCAGCAGGCAGGGATGACCATGGAGCACTCAGAGGCTCAGAGGACCTCCTGGACTTGGTGGAGTCAGTGTCCACATCCCACAGGACAAAGCCAGTAGGGAGGGTAGGTCTGGAAGCAATGTAGAAAACAACAGTGCTGAGTGCCCTTTACCTGGAACTTGACGGGGTGTTTATACTTTAAAAATCATGGATGGAAGAGGTCAACAGAGCTTGCCAACAGATTAAAGGGAATCCTCCAAATGGACAGAATTCTGAAGGCACAAAAGGCAATTGGAGACAGTTTAGTAGCTTTTCCACCTCAAGTTCCTGCCTCCTTCAGTTCCCATTCTAGGGGCCGACCCTCTGAACTGAGATGGACATCCCAAATACCTGGTCAGGAGGGACATTAAAACCAGGTGGAGCCAAAGGTCTAAATGACATCAGTTTCAATAAAAGGAGAAAGTGTCACTTTAGAACTGGACCCACAGGTTTGAGTGAAGTGAAGAATTAAAGCTATTATCTGTATAATTCAAACCAAAAACCTACCTTTCTCTGAATTTATAGGACAGTTTAGGTCCTAGCTGAATAATTCAGAAAAAGATAATCACCTCAATTATTCAGATGGCCATCTCCTCCCCTCGCACATTCCATCTCTAACTCAGATGTGGAAAGTCACTGCAATTAAGTCTCTTAACCAAGCCGCCCTCAGAGGGCCACCAATTTGGAGGACAAATGTGGTGTCTCCAAAACAGTGTTAGTGGAAACTGACCACAATGAGCAACTCACACGCCAGACACCGACCTGCCTCTGTCCCTGGTGTACCCCCACCTGCCGAGGTCAAAAACCCTCCACCCAGGTGTCCAGGTCATCTCCTCAAGGCACGCATCCCCAGGGTGCCTGTTCTGCCCTGAGCCCAGGGTGGATGCCACTGATACCAGGACAGAGCAGCCTCCTCTGAGTCTCCATCTCAATGAGCCTCTGCAGAAGCTCCTCACTTCTGGCTGTGTCTGGGCGGCGGAAGAAGACTCAGAATCTGTGCATCTGAGGCTGGTGAGCTGTTGGCCGGCTGAACCGGGCTGATGAACAGCCTGTGAGACACCTGACCGAATTGGCAGGGGTTATGGGGACAGCAGTGCTTTCTCCGGGCGACTCCAGGACAATGGTGGGCTCACACCGGCGGCCCGGCTTTCCTATGCTTTTCTATTAGCATGGCTACTGTGCATCACGTGGTCCCTGCCCATCCCCGGGTACTGGCGCTCACCTGGCTTATGTGCACAGGTGCAGGGCGCCCGGATGCTGAGCAGGCTGCTGGTGGGTTCGGCTTTCCTTTGTGCGAACATTCATCTGCCCGGCCCCCTCCCCCACCTCTCCCCGCATATTAACCTAAAATATGAGCGCATGCTCCAGTCCTGCCTGCGCTGGCTGCTCGGCCGCCGCAGCCTCCCTGCCCCCTTCCTCCAGCCTCTTATCTAAAGCAGCGTGTCACTGCAATTTTATGGTCAACATTACAGACTCAAGCCCTCCTTTGAACCAATCGCACTGCACTGAATATGTTAAGGGAATCCAGGCTTTCTGCAAGGAGCCTGCTTCCTGAGCCGTACCGCCTGACCTCTCCAGAGCAGCCTCCATAAATCTGCCTCACCTGATGGGAGATGGGCTTTTTAGGATCTCTCAGGGTGCTTTGAGGTAGCACTTCTATGAACTCCTTGCCACAATAAATAATGCTACCTGCAATATGTCTTTGGTAGTGTGTCAGCAGCGGCTGTCCTGCCATGAATTTTTATTCTTGTGCCGTCGGGAAGATAGATTCCAGATTCGGCATTTCCCCGCACTTAGTGTCAGATCTCTTTACCCCCTTGCCCCGGCAGAATGACAGAGACCACAAATAAAATTAAAAAAAAAAAATTAAAGAAAAAGCAGCCTAGGAAAAATGGCCCGAGACCAGAGCGAAAGAGCCACGCACGCCTCATAACAGTGAGCCAGCTGCCAATTTGATGGTGGTGGTGAGGAGGGAGGAGGCGATCCGTAAGCAGGGCAATTCTGCAGTCCTCAAAAGGAAGCAATTGGCCAGGGGTGGCTGGAGAAAGGGATTTTCTACCAGGTAAAGTTGTTGAATAAGAGGAAAGGCCAAGTTTGGGTCAATAATCCATTACAAAGGAGAGCAGCAGAAATCTGTTTTCAAACATCAGTTAGGTGGTCATTGCCCTGGGCAGATTCTAGGCAATTGGTCCATGAATAGACGACAATGGATTTGGAAATAGCCCAGAGATGACATCCAAGGTTGAGGCGTTGTGTTCTGGAAGCTAAAGATGGGGAAGAAAGAGACTACTGTAGTTTAGGAATAGTAATCGGTTTCTTCCCAAATTTCACTGGCTTGCATGTCTCCGCTGAGCAAGAAATGAAAGCCCGTGGAGTCGTGTGTTTTCCTAGTTATCATCTCTGCAACTTGAGATCCACCCGGCAGTGCTAAGCCAACATCTACCACTGCGATGCCCAAGAATTTCCGCTTCTTTGAAATGCCCCAAGTCCCAGGAAGTTTCTGCATTAATAACTTGCCAGCCATATCCATTACGGTGGGAGAGAGTGCCGGAAAGGAAGAAAGGAAAGGTGGCTTTGATATGTTAACACCACACGCGATGGTAGATGATTTCATTTTATATGCTGCTTCCTCTTTGGAGAGAATAAAATTCAGCATCCTGGCAGGAACAATGCCTGGGCCCAGCTTCTGTGTGCACTGAGATCCACACAATCCCAGGTTGATAACTGAACCTGCAACTTCAGCAGACTTCTAAATCAGAGTCTGTGACCAGCAAAGCAATCACCTGGGGATCTCACCGTGCAGATGCTGGCCTAGGGTGTGGCCTCGGATGCTGTGTTTCTCACGAGTTCCCAGGTAGTCCTGATGCTGCTGGGGCTACTGAACCGAATGTTAAGGAACTAGGTTTTTAGATTCTACCATGTTTAGTACTGTTCTCTTCTAAAGTACATATGTGAACTCCAAGCCCAAGAGAAACCCAGTCTGTTCCTCTGGTCCTACATATTGTGTCCTCCGTTTCCTCTCTCTGACTCTCTCTCCCCCTCTCTATACACCGCCCCCACATATATATATATATATATATATATATATATATATATATATAAAATATGAATAAAAATAGCAAAACTACTGCAAAAATTGGTAGTTTCAACATTTGCATATAGCACATTAAAACTTTAAATGTTCCCAAATATATAATGTTATTAGAAGGTCATGATTAGAGTCTATACTTGGGATTCCTTGGGAGTGGACCATCTGGACTAACTGACCCTCTGGTTTGGGAGGGACAGGCTGCAGGCCCTGCCCAAAGGGAATTAGATTGTTTATGCAGAACATCATCCTTGAGTGTTGGTCTCCTAAAGAATGTCCTACTCAAATCAATTGTCATTTATAGCCTCCTGGGGCAGTGGAGCCTATTTCTGAGCTTGCACATTCCTGAGACAAGGGTGTGAAGTTAGATGAAGACTAAATGGAGGCCTTCCCTGAAGAAACTACCAGTGGTCAGCTATGGGTCCTTCATAAGCAGGACCATAGGTTCATCTGACTCCTATCAGTTTGTCTCCAACACAACAAGAACAGCAAGACCACAACATTGGCAACCTAAAGTGGAAGTGACCAAGATCACAGATAAATGCACTTTTTAGTGACACATTCGAGTTCCTTGTGATTCAGATAGTTTTTGGAGTAAGAAGCGCAGAAGCTTCTCACATATCCCGACATGTTGAAATAAAGTAGCAAAGAATATAGCAGTCCCTGTCAGTCAAGTTGTCTGAGGACAAACATCGCACACATGATCACTCATTTGTAAACTGGGCTTTCTGCCTGCTGAATACCTTTCAAAAACAGAAGCTCTCTCCTAATTGCCTGGGCTGACCTATATTTAGAAACCTGAAATGTGCTGGTGTAGTGGAGGAGCCAGAAAAATGTTGGAGTTAATCACTAAATCAATTCAGGCTGACCCCATGAGGACAGTGAGCACCGAAGGTTGTTGGTCAAGGAGCTTTTGGAGGCTGGACTTAAAAGAACTCTCCAGTTTCCCTGAAACTGGAAAAACAACTTCTTTCTGCAAAAACATATTCTCAGAAGAGAATCTGGTCTGTTTTAGGACAGCCCTTTGAATCTCTCCTGCCAGTAGCCAGGTCAAGGTTAACTCTGTTTTGTTTTGGTGTTCTCTCTTGGGCTCTCCGTGACATCCAATAACCATGGGTACCACAGATGGAGAAATGAGCCATATGCTGATTCTCAAGAGAAACAGCAGCAAGGTCTTCTGTTCTCACCCTTGGCCATCTTTCTTCTTAAGACAGCTTTTTGATTTCTTTGTATTCTGACTTGTTAAAATTCATACTTTAAATTTTTCTTTAAATTTTTTTTTTCTTTCTTTCTTTCTTTTTTACCCACAGTGTGATTAGGATAATTTCCTAAAAGTTCAGAGTTTGAAAAATTGGGAGGACAGCACAAAGAGCATTAGGTATTATTTTCAGTTCAAATGAATTGTGGGGTGACATTTGGAAATGGGCACCAGGTACCTTGAAGATTAGCAATTACCTTTACGGAAATACAGAATAGAAAGTTCAGGAAACCCTTGGATTTTATAGAAGCAGCACTCATCTCCAAATTTGCCAGCTTGAAACCTAGGTGATGTGGCTTTGTATACTGAAGGAATAAACAACTAAATGGGGGAAAATGTACCCAGAACTGTTGGAGAGAGATACTGATCATTTGATTCCTGTGGAAAAAGTGTGTCAGGTAGATGAGTAATGGAAAAATCCGGTATATTTTTTGAAATTTAGGCTGAGATGTTTAGTTAATTTTAAAGCTAAATTAAGCTATCCAAACTGTACACACATTTATATTCAGTTCTTATAATGAATTTTGCCTTTACTTGAGGAAGTAATGGGACAGAAAATAATACATACATTTATCACCAACTATTTATTGAGTATTACAGACTCATTTTTTTTTAAAGATGATATTTAAGTATGAGATACCTTGACCTTCAGGAAGGTTGTATTTTAATTGCCAAGATGCGACTAAGTTACTAAAACAACCGAAGTATCCAATCATGGGACATGACAAGACACAGACCACATAATCAAGAGTTCAGAGATGCAGAGCATTGCTAAGTGATTTAAAACCCAAGGAAGTCTTCTCACCAGAAGGGTTTGTGCAGGAAAGAAGGAAGGGGCTTCTGAGGAAGCGGAGCCATCTGTGTTTTCTCAGGGCTGCAAGGAGACTGGTCCAAAGCAGCACCCACCTGGGAACAGGAGGGAGTCAAGTCTGAGGGTCTGGGAAGGGGTGAGTTAGAATGGGGTCTACACCTCATCAGCAGCAAACCAAGACACTGCAAGTCAGTTCTGAGTGGAGGAGTATTACCATGGGAACTTCGAGCATGTGGTCCTGGGAACCTGGTAGATAATGCACCCTAAAAGAAGGAGTCAGGCTCTTCGAACTTAATTCAGTAGGACTGAACAGAGGGACAAGATAATTGAGTATAGCAACATCCTTCTGTCCCTGTCCCCAGTGGGTCTGAGACCTGCATGGATCGAGAAGCTATGAGGGTGTGGAGGGTGGACAAAACTCATCGAGGGCCGTTTTGTTAAAATTCTATGAAATTTGGAGCACATGAACAGCCTACTTTGGGATTCTAACTATAGAGGCAACAGCAAAACCACTTGAGCCGGTAGTGGGATGGTGGAATGGGAACTATCTACTCTGGTGGGGGGAAGATTTTATTAATGCGATTATTGACACATGATGATAATAAAGAGCAACCATTTTTGGTTGGTTTTCCTTATTTTTTACAAGTCCTCTGATATGCATTTCTTTACTCTCTGCACTTGGGGTGACTGCTCCCACTGTCTCCCCACATAGGGAACCAAAGAGACAAAGACCGGCAGCATCTTGAGACATTTTTGTTTGTCATAGCTGGGAAGGAGGTGATGCTGCTGGCGTCCAGGGGGTAGAGGTCAGGGACACTGCTAAGTATCCTACAATGTACAGGACAGCTCTCACGACAAAGAATCAACCAGCCCAGAATGTCAAGAGTACTGCAGAGAAACTCTGATGCAGGCAAAGACGCTTATGGAGGCATTACTTCCTAACAGCAAAATTTTAGAAATCATCTTCATTTCCAAGAAGAATGATTAAATAAATTATAGAATATTTATATGTCCATGGGATGTGCTTTGCAGTCATGTTTTCCAATGTGATTTAATGATACAGGTAATTTTGCCCAGGATAATATATTAAGCGGAAAAAAAAATCAACACTATATATACCATGGGATCCCAGTTTTGTAACAACAAAAGTGTATACATATACCACATACACCATCAACCCAAGAAAGTCACCCGAGTGGAAGAAGTCGCCAAAATGCCAACACTGGTTACCTCTGGATGGTAGGCTGTCAATATTTATGAATTAATGTTCTAATGTAAACATATGGAACCAATCTAGGTGCCCTTCAATGAATGAATAGATAAAGAAATTGCTGTACATATACACAATGGAATATTACTCAATCTTAAAGAAGAATGAAATTATGGATTATGGATGGAGTTGGAGAATATCATGCTAAGCAAAATAAGCCATTCCCACAAAACCAAAGACTGAATGTTTTCTCTGATATGTGGATGCTAATTCACAATAAGGGCAGGAGGGGTGTTAGGGAAGAATACAGTTACTTTAAGTAGAGGGGCGTGAAGGGAGGAGAGGGGATATGGGGACAGGAAGGATAGTAGAATGAAACGGACATGACTACATGACCAAAGTGATTCTACAACACGTACAATCGGAAAAAGGAGAAACTGTACCCCGTTTATGTATGATATATCAGAGTGTACAAATGCATTCTGTTATGTGTAACTAATTAGAACAAATAAATAATCTATATAATATTTAATAAGTGTTTTTTTTTTTTTAAACACTTCAGTGGTTTGAAACAGGCCAAACTTAAGATGAAATACAATTGGACGATGAGACTTGGATACGGGTTCAAAGCCTTTATTGTCAAAGGCAAGAGGAAGATGGTTTTGCTTTTGACCAACTAATGAGTAAAGGGCATGAGCTAATCGAAGCTCAAAATCAAACAGAAGAGGCCTGACGGGATAAAGAGACACTGCCAACGTAGGACGCCTTTGCGAAACGCCGTGCCAGCAGAAGCTTCCCCAGGGTCCTCTGCCGCGCCGTTTTGCTGCACATGGTCCTGCATGACATGGTGTCGGGAGATGATGAGGCCCTGCGGTGGGTCCAGATGGGACCAACCAGGATGGCGAGGGTGTGGGGACTGTGCTGTGTGGCACAGGGCGAAGAAGCCAGAGATGTTTAGTGTGATGAGAAAAACGCTTAAGAGGGACGTGAGCGCTGTCTTCATGGGGGGGGGGGGGCTGTCACATGGGGAGGGACAACATGCTCTGCATGTGCCCAGACCACGGGGCTAGCAGCAGTCACGGATGATAGCTGATGATGTTCCTTCTTTCACAACATTTCCAGAGAGAAAGAGAGAGAGAGAAAGAGAGAGAGAGAGAGAGAGAGAGAGAGAGAGAGAGAGAGAGAGAGAGGGAATATTTTTCTACATCAAAGTTGTCCCAACTTCGGTGGTTAACTTTGAAAGTCAAACAGCCCCTCTCACTGACTTGATGCAGCGTGTCAGGTGTTGTAGAGAGGACAGAGCAAGTGTCCCGGCTGTCGCTACTACTGTCGTCGGTCCCTGGTGCATGAACTGAGGTGGAGCGGCCGCTGATCGCTGGCCGATGTTCCCGTGTAGGCCAGGAACGGCGCCTCGACTTGACCCTCACAGTCACTCTGGGAGGAAGCTCCCATCCTGTGCTCACCCCGTTTTCCAGATGAGGAAATGCAGACTCAGGAACATTCAGGAGCGTGCCCCAGGTCGAGAGCTAGCATATCAGATTCTAGAACGCTAACCACAGTAAGATTCATCATCATCACAAGGACCGTGGGAGCAACGCTTACAGAGTACTCGCTATGCCTCGGATGAAATGCAAAGTGTGACTCCTCTTCTGTCCCCATCTTACAGGTAAGATTTGGAGATCCTTGCCCCAAACCAGAATTGTGTCAAATTCTGTAGCGAACAACAGTATATGTATATATTTATATATAAATATTATTTATTTTTTATTTTTTGCGGTACTGGGGATTGAACCCAGGGCCTTTTGCTTGTGAGGCAAGTGCTCTACCAACTGAGCTATATCCCCAGCCTAACAACAGCCCATTTATCATTATCATCATTGTCAGAGCTTTAGCTGCGAACATGTATATGGTACTGACTACCTGTGGAAAGCACGGTTCAAAACGCTGTACCATCAACTCTTTGATACACCCAGGGGGAAGCGTGGACATGGGAAGGTTGATCTTGAGCAAGGTCATGCAGTCTTGAGCCACCGAGCTGGGCTGTGAAGACCAGTACTTCAGAATCTGTAATGGCATTAGTAGCAGCGGAACTAATAGTCCCCAATGTCTATTATGATTTCCACCACCATAATAATGGCACAGTTATGTGACCCATACCATATTGTGTCAGGCAAACACAATAGCCCTAAGAGGTATGGTGGTGGTTAATCTGATGTGTCAGTGTGGAGAGTACTTTGGATAAAATTAACATTTAATTTGGTGAAGTCCAGGTAAGCAGATTGTCTGCCATAAAGTAGGTGGGCCTCATCCAATCAGTTGAAGGATTGGATAGAATAAAAAAGACCCACCTCACTGAGCAAGAGGGAATTTTCCATTAGACTGCCCTTGGTTTTCATTTGCACCATTGGCCTTCCTGGGTCTCAAGCCTGCCAGCTCACACTGTAGAATTTAGGCATGTCAGCCTGTATAATCACATAAGCCGATTCTTTATAATAAATCTCCTTTCCCTCCACACATCCTGTTGGCTCTGTTTCTCTGGAGAAATCTGACTAATACAGGCAGGTGTGATTTTCATCCCCATTTTAAACATGAGAAAACTGAGACCCAGAGATATTCATTGACTTGCTCACCATCATACAGGCAATAAACGGCAGAGTTAATGGAGAGGTCAACTCCTGTGTAACATCTATGTGTCCGCATGACGTCCTCTGGAACTCTTTGCTTTCTCAGCTGCTGCACATTTTATAGTTTAGGTGACATGAAGTCAGGGGACTTAAAGAAGTAACCTCTCAAGGTAGGAGAAGTCAGCAGCTAGAGACAAAGAATGATCTCTCTGGGGTCCTCCTGCTACCAAATGGACATCGCTCCTTCCCCTAGTCATTCCCCACCACTGTGGGACATTTCTCAATGTTTGACAGATCCAAGGCAAGCAGGGACATACCTTTCCTCCTCCTGGCATTTGTTCAATTTGATTAATAAAGGATGTACTGAGCACGTGAACTTTCCACAAGTTAGAGGCAAACCTCTTGCCACCCCTACCCTCTACCCTCATTAGATAATTTGTTTCAAAGAAATTCAACTACTGTGAATCTTCTTTCCTGCTTTTCCCACCTGGTAAAAATGCATAAGCACATGCATTATAATTTATTTAAAGGTCTGACATCTTACCCTATTTCAGCAATTTTTTTTTTGTTGTTGTTGCTGGGAATTGAACCCAGGGGCACTTTACCACTGAGCCACATCCTCAGCACTTTTTATGTATATTTTGAGACAGTTTTCAGTAAGTTGCTTAGGGCCTTGCTAAATTGCTAAGGCTGACCTCGAACTTGCAATCCTCCTGCCTCAGCCTCCCGAATCGCCGGGACTCCAGACATGCAGCACTGCACGCTGCTGATTTCAGAAATTCTGCTGGCAAAGTTCCTACCTTTCAGTTTGTGAAGCATTTCACTGATAGGAAAACCGTCTGGCTACTCGCAGTTTAATTTCGCTTTTGCTAGAGTTCTGCAAATACCAGAACATCGAAAGTATGTTCTCTTTTGGTGGTGCATCTTTCACAGAATTTCCAAACAGAAAGTCAACACAGATAAAAAACGGCACAAAAACATGCCATGGGACCAGGTACTGAAAAAAAAAAAAAAAAAAAAAAGAGAGAGAGAGAAGGCATTGAAACAGACCCAAACAGAAACACAATGGTTTTATTATATGAGACTTCAGCAGCAAAGAAAACAAGAAAAAAACCAAGGTTAGCAAAAGAGGGAAGGAAAGCAAGATGCCTTCTGAACGCAGAGCGCCTAAGGAAATGGGGTTTTCTGTGTGCGCATCAGCATATGCTCAAAGGATATTTCCCTGTGAGGGTGTCATTGCCCACTCACTTCCTGTTTACAGTTCTATGTAAGAGTAGCTTTTAAATCCATTTGCAGTCCCCTTGGGAGTTGCAAGGAGGAAGGTGTTGCTGCTAAAGAAGAAGCTCAACCTCAAAGTCAAGGGCACGGGAGACACAGCCGGATGCAGCATCCACAGCCCTGCCTGCTCCAGCCTCCCCTGACTTCCCAGTGAGGCCCACGAGGGCAGGTCCACTGTGAGAGATTCTTGGAGGAGGACAGCCTCCTCTTTTTTCAACATTTTATCGCAAAAGACTGTGGATGTCGAGAGGAAAACGAATCCAGAAGCTTCTGGTCCAACCCAAACCTGAGGTGTTGAATCAAAGAGAACAGGTCTCTGGTCCCAGGGCAAAAGCCCATTGCAAGACTCTTTCTTGCAGTATGAAGCTGAGGAAAACCAGTGTGAATGGAGAGAGAAGGCAGGGTCTCAAGTGACAAAATCTGAAGGTGTGGGGACACCGGGCTTTGCTTATAGGCATAGGCTGCCTCCCTTTCTTGCCATTCCAGAGCACCTCCATTTTTGCCTCTCTACATTCACTCCCAACCCCCAGCCCCAACACCCCTGACGGGTCACCTTGAAAGTCATCACTTGCTTTGGGTCTTCCCTGTTGCCCCAACCTACAATGACCCGTTCTTTCATGGTTCCAGTAACCTCTACCACGCAACCCAGTACTTTCCAGAAGATGCTACTTGGTATTCTTTCCCCGTATCTCATGCGTAGGGCTGCCAGTATTACTCCACATGCCCTCAGAGAAGGACCCTGCCTCACCCGCACTGCATCTGGTACTTTGGTGACTTCAAGACGTTCTTGCTGATAAACTGTTAACTTTGTACCATCTCCAGGTCACTTGGGAACAGTGGCTCTGCTTACGCCTCTACATCCAGGCTGCATTCCTTACCAGTCAGCACAAACCCTTAAATTATCATTTCTCATCAACATTATGATATGGGGAGAAAGGGATTGTCATTGCTCAGGGTTCTTGCTTGCATCTTGGACTGAGAGATGGAAATGCTTGCAAGGGTGACCTGGCCAATTTTGGCCTCAGGCTTGTGGCCCTTTCGTGAGAGGACATTTAGCTCAAGTGAGAATCTTGGATACAGGCAGAGGAACAGTGGGACTAACTGGGTCTCTTCTTAATAAACTGGAGATGTGAGAGGACAGGCCCAGGGTGATGGGAGGAGGTGCTGCTGAGTTTCACTCCTCAGTTGTGTGCTGGAGAGTGACGATTATGGTTGCGGGGTGCAGTTCTGGAAATTGCACCTAACCACAGTGTTGATGGGGGTGGAATCTGGAGGTTCAGTAAGCTCCCCAGGTGAGATTTCCAGGTTTCAGGGTTGCTTTTGCTTTAAACAGAAGTGGGGGAGGAGGGTGCTGTTCTGGTATCAGAACGAATCTTGCTTCCTCTCCACTGGCACCTGTTCATGTTACCTGGCAGAGTTGACGCATTGCTGAGTGCCCCCCCTCCCCAAGTTTATTTATTGTGGCTATTTTACCAGCTATTGGCTCAACACACTCCACTCAAATATTCATCATTTAGCTCTCTGGGTAAATCGTATTTAATCAGCACAGGAGAGAAAATAGCATAATTATAGATGCCGGATGCCATTACACTCAGAAGAAATTAAACCCCGTCTCAAACCAACCAGCGGTTGCTGCGATTGCATCACCACTTTATGGAGAGGTTAGTGGCCATTCGGGGCCAGTGGTACCTTGTAGGATGCCTGACCCAGATGAGCCGTAAGCAGACCCCCTCATGCACACACACATTCGCCGCATCAAAAACTCATCAAACGGCAGCCAGTAAATTAATCTTTTATTGTTCTAAGAATGTGATAAATGAGAGGGTAATAAAGCAAGGTTCATGCATGGAGATGCAGGGGTGGTAAATAAATGGGCCCAGAGAATTCCAGTCCTAAAAGCTGATAGGGGGAATTCCCATTTCCCATCCTTTCCAGAGAGCACTTTCTGCCAGTAACTTGACTGATATTGACAATTAAGGAAAGAGAGGAAGGAAATCTTTACAGCGAAGCAAAAGCATCCATTGGGAGTCTGGGAGTCCTTACAGGGAGTCCTACTATCTATGGAGAGTGTAAAGGAACGGGCCAAGCAGAAGCGTTAGTCCACGCAGAATTGACTGGTTTCACATGCAAAAGTTTCCACATCAGTAAGACCAACCAGGTGTCTTGCTTAGGGAAATGGGAAGGGGGAAAGTTGCAGAAAACCCAATATTAGTATAATAGCAGAGCCCTACCTGCTTTCTGCCTGCTGAACCGGGCTCCTGGGAAGCGCTGGAATCTTGGGGTCAGTTTCCTTCTAGCGTTCGGGGCCTGGCCTCTTCCCACACACATCCAGGGCCACCTAGACTTGTCCAGGTTATGGAATAAGAATCACCTTCAATCTCACCACAGAGCTTCTCTCCCCTGGACCTACACCCCTGGCCAGCTGCCCTATCCACTGTGGAGCACTGTTTGTAAAAATTCAAAAATGTCCAAAGATGCAATTATGCTTTACTTATTACTGTTGGGTGACTGTTTTTGCTGTTTTTTTCTTTATTCCTTTTTCTTTTGGCTAATAATGCTTCTGAGGTTTGGATAAGTAACTAAGAGGAAGGAGCTCTCCTTCTGGTCCATCCTGCTGCCGACAATTAAGAAACCTCAAAGTAATTTTTGAAAATGTCAGCGTCTCATTTAGCAAAAGGATAAATAATAAATGAAGCGTAATCACTGTCCTGTGCTGGTGGTACAGCTTCGCGGTGTCATTAGTAAACTAACGGTATAATATCTTTGTGTCACAGTTTAATTATATCTTGTAATTAGTTTCAGCAATGGATTGCATGGAGTCAGGCCCCCTGAGCTAAACAAAAGGTAATAGAACTTTAGGCGCCCTTGCATAAATCAATTATGAAAGTGTCCTGCGTTATTTGAAGCTTGTTTGCTGTAATTTTATGCACAAAGCTGAACCGGTCCTTCTTGCCCGTGGAGGGCAGTTCACCCCACCCAGGGCTTGCGCGCAGCTGAGCCTGCGATGGGACCAGCTCAGCAGTAAATGCCAGGGAAGGGGCAGGAGCTGAAGGGGACAGGAGCTGCAGAGGGCGGGGGCAGGGGACGCAGAGGACGGGGCAGGCAATAGATGCACTATGTGCCAGAGAGCAGGGAATCAAATGGGAAAAGATGTGAGGGCCCGGGAGAATGAATCTTTATGCTTCCCCGAACAAAGATGAGAAGGTTAAGAGCATCAAAAGCCACGCAAGGCTGATGAATGTGGGCAGGCGGACACGATCCACGTCCCTTTATCGCTCCTCCTTTCAACATCCCTGCTCTCCCCACGCGGCTGGAATTGGAACCAGCACAGGTTACTTGGCAATAGGGAATGGGGAAGGAGAATCCACATCTTTAATTGGGTCTAATTCGGGTCCTACAGAGCTCAGAAACTGTAAAGGGCTTCTGAGCGGTGTCGAGGGCTAGCTGTGGTCACCAGGCCCAGATGGGAGAGTCACGGAGTCCTGCTGGGGGAAGCTAAGAAGAAACTCAGGGGCGGGGGGTTGGTTAAGTCCAAATGCCACCAATACGTGTGATCGTCTCTTTTTTGATCAAACTGTAAGGCATGGCAGAGAGTGGGGGTGGGGTCCACATTCAAAGTCCTCATCAAGTCGTCTTTGAAAGTAAGTCTAGTGCCACGCTGGCCTTTCTGTTTATACAACAATTTACAGGTTTAAACGAAACCCCGCTTGAAAAAGCAGACTGAATCTTCCTATTGTGAGCACTTCAGCAAATTTAACAAAAGAAAGAGCCCAGGCGAGGAAGAGAGAGAGAGAGGAGAGAGAGAGAGTGGGGGGAAAAAAAGTCCAGTCCTCAGACTGGTGTGCTGCAATCTGGCTGGTTGCTATGGTGACGTGATGGCTTGTTCACATGGCAACATACCTTAGGTCCACTATTAAAATGATGAGAGTGAACTGGGTTGCATTAAGGAGAGTGTGCTGTATGCTAAAGCGGGTCTTTATCTCCAGAGAGCGCTGGACAGAGACTAGCGTCCAGTACAAATGAGGGAGTAAAGGAGGAGGAGGAAAAGGTTGGAGGTCTGGGGAAAAATCGCAGGGATACAATAAGCGTGAAAAGAAAGATCCTCAGCTCTGTATCTCAATCGAGGGCCTGAGATTCAGAACATGGACAATGAGTTTTGTTTGCTATGGGATTCACCATCCAAATCGGCCTCTCAGGCTAATGACCCCTTATTTAAAAACATATTCCAAATGAACCTGCTATAGCTGGGCTCTAGAAAACATCCATGGTAAACTAAACCCAACCCATGAGCTGTCGCTGTAATGAATAGCAGAGCGACCGCCACTTAAATAAAATACTCTAATAACGACGAGGGTGGTAAATTACACAGCATTTATTTATTGAATATAAAAGTCCATTGACAGCCGCAGATCCACATCATATCACATTAGAGCTGGTGGGAGCATTTCCTTTGGAAATCTGGTTTCACGTTTCCTTTAACACAGTGACAATTTTTCCTCCTACTGACGTCGAGAGTGTGGTGATAATTCTGCAGATATTATCCCGACAACCCTCCCTACCTATCCGTGCTGTGTTTCTTTCTGCTATTCAGCAAGCTCTGCTGAGGCACACGTAAGAGACAGCCAGGAATTACAGGGCTATATAATCCCACTGCGGGCTCCGGGTGATATCGTAAACCGTCTGTGGGATGCCTGAGCCCCGACGTGTCCCCTCCCCCGCTCCTCCTGCCCTCTTCTCCTCTGTGGCTGGCTGTGCTTTATTTGAAAATCTCATTACCATAAAGTGAAGGGAAGCCTTTACAAGTCACAGACATCCCCTGGCTTGGACGTGTGGCAGGAGATGAGCTGGACATTGCCATGGTATTGACGATGGTTGCCCCCAAATCAGTTCCATGTGTCAACCACAGATGGACATCTATCTTGCGCCCATGCTTTAGAAGCACAGGAACCAGCAGGCAGACCTGCACCCTTGGGACTCCTGTCCTGGCACGGAAGAGGGGACATGAAGCTCTGAGACCAGCAGGAGGGGCTGAGGACCAGGACAGAGAGCAAAGCCAAATACCATTGTAAATTGCCTTCTATCCACTCCCAACCCCGCATTTCCCCCAGGTCTGAGGACATAGAGCATTGCTCTCTGATCATTTCTAGAGTTCCATAATAAGCTCTGACTTCCTTATGAGTCTGTATTATCAAACCCAGTTTGGGGGAGGCAGGATAGTTCAGAGGTTAAGGCCCTGAACTTTGCAGTGGAGACTTGTTTTGTCCTTGGCTAACTGGGTGAGACTCAGTGTTCTGATCTGAAAAGTGGGGGCATGGTAGCCCCTTACCTCCTTGGATTGTTGGTAGAATTAAATGAGGTAATAGTTGTCAATGCATATACTCAATTCAGGGCATATACATCTTATTAATTATCATTGTTTCCTGTGGACCCAGCTAGTCTGTGGCAAGAAAGCTATTTCCCTTGCACTTTCAGCAATAGAGAAAAGCATAATCTCCAGACAACAAGCTCTTGAATAAGAGGTCAATTTTTTTTTAAACCTGTTTTGTAAGAGTCCAGGGCAAGACAGCTTGGATATATTTATTCTAGAACCTTCTATCCTGGATGCCACCAGAGAGGCAGGCTTGGCATGTAGCTCGCCTTGCCTTCTTCTGCTATATGTGTTTCCTTTTGTTTTATATTTTGACTACTGAGCAAATACCAGCTTTGTCCCTCTCCCCCAAATGGTGGGCAAGCCTCTCCTCCTTAAGCCTGGTAAACTGTATGTGGAGGGAAAAAAGAGAGGGAAAGAAAGAAAGAGGGAAACCTTCTGGTATCTATCAACTTGCCATGACAGCTGCACTCTTGTTCCCTCCCGAGGACCGAAATAACTACAAAGTGTACGAAATCGTTAAGCACATAAAAATCCCGGAGGTAGAGGCTGAGAATAAAACTCGTGATTTCCCAACCAAAAGGCATCAAAGCCCGGCCCTCACAGTTCATTTGCTTCCCTCCACTCGATCCGACTCTGCTCAGTGAGCAGGCAGCATTAGCCCTCCACACAGCTCGGAGAGACTGGGCAAGGCTGGGCTCCTGCCCAGCCTGGTCTGCAGAAGAAAGACATGGGCATGTGGGAGCCCAGATGTGGGGGAAATCAGCCAGAAAACGCTGAAAAGAGAGAAGGCATTGGAATCCTCACGACTATTCTTTCTTTGCAGCGTATGATATACTTTTCACACATTTAATGGCCAGGCAGCTTGGTTTAAAGAAACTTTCCCATTTAAATGTGCCATAACAGAATAATAAGGTTATGTGGCACATCTTGACGTATGGTCCCATCAGGTAGAATGGCATTAGGAAGACACTGCCTTGACATATCGAAATCTAAATATGAAGTTTTAAGAGAAGGAAGCTGGGCTGCTGTTGCTTTGTGGTGAGGGCAGGAATATTTCTTTCTGTGTGTACAGAGTTGCTCTTGCTTCCAACCTTTTCCACCAGCCCTTGATTTGGGATTTTTTTTTTTTTTTTTCAGAAAAAAATCACAACATAAAATAATGTCCTCTACACATGTGCTGAGAGCTGTGCTGGGGATCCAGCCACACAGCACCTGCAACACAGGCCACCAGAAAACAGGTCTCCACGCTCATTCATTCTCTATGTACTGAACTCCTGTTTAGAGCACCTCATGAAGAGCATTTTGAAGCACTAAGAAGTAGGAAAAAGAATTTCTACTTTTAAGGAATTTATAATTTTGTTGGAAAATAAGACATGCATAGGTGAAAAGTAAGCTATTTAAGAGATCAAAGCCCCAAATGGTCTACAGGTTGTCAAATCACAGCCCACAGCCTGTGGGTCAAAACTGGACTGCCACTTGTTTTTGCAAATAAAGTTTTATTGGAACACTGCCATGCTCTTTTGCTCACATACAGTCTGTGGATGCCTTCTTCCTACAACAATGGACCTTGAGTAGTGGAAAGAAAGATCATGTGAGCCTGCTCAAAATATTTGCTATTTCGCTCTTTATCAAAGAGCTTTGCTGACTCCTAGTCTGGAAGTTTTAGATTCAGAAGGAGAATGGTCATCGTGGCTGGGGTTGACCACGTGAGGATGATGGAAAGGAAAGGATGATCCCTCAGTAGGACCTAGAGAGACCTGGATGCCCTGAGAGGAAGGGAAAGGGCATTCTTGGTGGGGGAAGCAGCACGGGAAGGGGTACAAAGGAAGAGGCACGAAGAGTCATTTATTGAAACTCTAAACCTGCCATCTCAGAACATGACTAGATTTGGAGATAGGGTCTTTAAAGACCTGATTACATTAAAAAACTGTCCAATGTGACTGGTATCCTCATAAAGAGAGGAAACAGGGACACCCAAAGAGACATCCATGGATTTGCACATACAGGAGAAAGAGTATGTGAGGACACATGCAAGGTGGCCATGTGCAAGCCATGCTGACATTGCCTTAGGAAAACTAAACCTACTGACACATCGATCTTGGGTACCTAGATTCTGGAACCATAGGGAAACAGATTTCTATTGTTTAAGTCACCCGATCTGTGATATTTTGTTATGGCAACCCCGGTAAAATAATACAGAAGACAACCTTTTTTTAAATTTTAAACCACCAAGATGTTGAGGTTACTGGTTACCAGAGCACAACCTGAGTCATCCTGACCAATACAGTAGGATCCTTTAGGGTGGGTAGTAGAAATAAGTTGTCTGAAGTGATGACATTTGAGAATTGAATGACAAACAAGTTCTGGCTATTGGAGAGTCTAGAAGAAGAAGATTCAAGGCAGATAAAATAGCTAGCATAAAGTCCTAGGTTAGGTTGGGATGGGGAAGATGAGGTGGAGTGCAGACTAAAGTCAGATCGTGTAGGGGTCAAAGGTTAGGTTAAGGCATCTAGACTCAATTTTATAAGTTTTGGGGACACATTACATGTTTTTAGACAAGGAAGTGAGAAGATCCAATTGAGTTTGTTATGTTTTTAAAGTCACTCGAATTGTGTGTGGAGAATGAGCTATGGGAGCAAAGAATTATGGAGACTTGGCAGTAGTATAGCCAAAAGAGCTGATGGTGCCTCAGATTAGGCTACAGAAACACAGGTGGATTGGGGTATTTTGATTTCATCAGCTTCTTCCTTGGATAACTATAAATGTTCGAGTTGCAAGCATATTGGCAATTTCATACTTCTATTTACAGTGTTGACTGTGAGAAGATGCCAGAATTTGGGGCAGAAGAAAGAATAAGCTCAGCTTTATAGGAATATCATGGGTGGAGGAAATTTGATGGTAGTTTCCATAAAGGAAAGTGAACAAGTAAAGTGGGCTCAGGAGCTTTCTCGTGGCATACGGAGAAAGAGAGAATGCAATGAAGCAAGCGGGAGGAAGGAAACTGTCAACTGGTTTCAGGATGGGGATGACATCAACCCCTGCTCTCAATTTTACGTACAGAGGGAAGGCCATTGGTAGAGAGTGTGAGGCTTCGAGGTCTATAAATCAGGGAGGCCTTACCTGACCTCTGTGATTTTGGATCTTTGGCAGGAATTACAGAATTCACAGATACCTGTGAGGACTAGAAGGGTAAAGTTAGAGTTTGCAGGCTCTGGGTGTAGAACCCTGGCTTGAGAAAACAGTCTTGAACCCTGTAGTTCTCAGCACCACTTTTGTGTCAGCCCAGAGTGCTTCCAGTTATCTCAAAGGACTCAATATTTTCTCTCCTACTCCTTGTTTAGTACTGGGGATTGAACCAGGGGGCTTAACCACTAAGACACATCCCTAGATCTTCTATTAATGTTTTATTTATTTATTTTTTAATTTGAGACAGGGTCTTGCTAAATTGTTTAGGATCTTGCTAACTTGCTGAGGCTGGCTTTGAACTTGTGATCCTCAGCCTTCTGAGTCTCTGGGGTTAGAGGTGTGCCCCACCTTGCCTTGCTTACCCTCTTTTTGATCTCTTTTATTCCAAATATTAAAATCAGAAAAGTACAAAGTTGAACCATTAAAAACCTTATATTTGTATAATATTTTTGGAATTTGAAAAGGTCTCATATGATTCTTTGTCCACCTGTCTGGCCGCTGGGTGGGCAATGGAGAGAGAATCCAGGGGGCTCAAGAATAGGCCAAGCAAGATACAATACGGTAGCTCAGGATAGTAACAGGAGAATAGGGAGAAGTGGATGGTTCATTTGACACCAATTCCTCTAAACTAGTTAATTTATAAGTTTAGCAAACATTTATCGGGATCAACTGTGGTACAGAAACAGCATTAGGTTCTGGGTGCTCTGAAGTGTTGTCTATTAGGATTACTTAAAGTTTGATGTGAGCAATGCTGAGATAAATGGGTAAACAAATAACTATGGCACAATAAGATAATGGCTTTAACTAAAATATAAACTAGATCCGGGGGTGAGTCTGGTAATTCTGCCTGGGGAATCTAGAGAAGCCTTCTATAGGGGAGGGACATCTGAGCTGGGACTGGGAAGACAAGAAGGGATTTTCCTGGAAATAAAAGTCAGGGAGGATATGCCAGGCAGAGGGAACAGCAAGACAGACTCCATGTGTCCAAGAATTAGGGAACTTTCTTCAATACTACAAATGCCCAGGGCAGAGGGTGCTGAAGAGTTGACATCAGATCACATTGTGAAAGCCTCATGTGATTACGCTAAGCTGGCATTTGATTCTCAAGACTATGGAGGAACCAGAGGAGGTGTGAAGAGATGGATGATCGTTTTACAGATGGGGAGACAGAGTTTGAGGGGACAAGTGACATGATACCCTCAAGATCTGAAGTGTTGACAAAATTCAAAATATTATGCCTGTATAATGTGATCATTCTTTATAAGAAGACTTTTTCTTTAATGACGCTTTTTTTATTTCCTAATGTGAACAAATCACAGAGATAATATCTCATATCATATGGAAAGGCCATTCAAAAATTTGGAAATCTGGAAGGAATCTAAAAGGCAGACCAGTGGACACTGAATCACATATGAAAATCCTTAAAGACTAAAAATGGGCTAATGTCCAATAGTCAGCAAGTTCACAAATCCATTCTGAAGTGACATTCTCATTCTCAGTGCAATGTGGGGGTGTGCAAAAAATAGTGAGTTTTAAAACTGAAGTCATAAAGGAACAAATTCCTGATACACGCTACAAGATGAGGAACCTGGAAAATATGCTGAGTGAAAGAAGCCAGTTGAAAGAGACCATATCTTGATTCCATTTATATGAAATGTCTAGACTAGGCAAATCTATAGAAACAGAAGGTCTATTAAGATTATCAGGGACTAGGGGGAGAGGAGAATAGGGGATGACCACTAACAAGTATGGGGTTTCATTTTGGGGTAACAAAAATATTCTCAATTTAAACCATGGAGATAGTTGCACAACTCTATGAATATATTAAATACTCGTGAATCACATACTTTTGATGGGTGAATTTTATGGTATGTGAATTTTATCTTAATAAAGGTATTAACAAAAACTAAAATGACAGCTCATCTGGGTCTTTGCACATTAATTAACATATTAAAAACCGAACACCAACAGATTTGGAGACAATGCAACTGATTCTTTGGTACAACACATCAAATTACATTTTGACATCTTAAATATTTCCAACACATATTTAGGTTCTAAAGAGCTCCAGTGCTCTTAAATATTCATAGGTAAAAGGGAAGTCCTACTCCTGAGAAAAATCTTATCTCACTAGGGATGGGTTAAAAGGCTTTGTCTAAATAATGCAAAACAGAACATTTGGCAAGAAAGAAGCCTGGACAAAATGTGGTCTTCTGCAATTGGCTTATTTCACTTGACAGTGTTTTCAAGGGTCTTCCAAGCTGTAGTGTGCATCAGGACTTCACTCCTTTACTTGGGTCTTAATGTTCAAAAGATTCTTGGTTTTCAATTGTTGATAGAGTCATGTTTTAATAAGACTTTGGCTCACTTGTTCTTCGGCTCTGTGTATTCCCTATGGTCCTCTCATTAGTTGGAACAGGGAAAAGCAATTTATGACTTGTAGCTGGTTTTAAGACCCATAGACTGGTTTCTACTGCCAATCTCCCCTTACCACTACAGTGCCTGCTGTTCACTGTGTGAATTGCTGCATGAAACCAGGTCTGGTGACATATTCTCTAGATATTCTCATCCCTCCAAGAGTCAGCCTTCTTTCCTTTGCCACACCAAATTCCCCAGGAGGAGACTTGGGCCCACCATTTTGAAAACACTGATGATTCCATTTTTGGATCAACCCAGGCTTCATATCCCTTCACCAGTGATAGTCATTTTTACTACCATGCTTCCTTCCAAAGGCGGGAACTGGAAGAGGAATGAATGATGCTCCGAGGAGAACCTAGGCTGGACTCCCCCTTTCTGAAGACCCCAAAGAGAACAGCAAGATTCAGAGAATGTCTTGCCATGGACTTTATGTCAAGCTTAGATATTTCAGATGTTGAGTTGTCCTGAATAGAATCTTCATGATTGATTACTAGTACAATCTTACATACTTTCCATGTGTGGTTTAACTGAATTCTGCACACTGTGGACTGTTTGCTTTCTGTCATTTGCCCCTGGGGGACTCTTAGGATCTAATGATCTTGCCAGCATGGAATGCCCCAATCCTCCGCAGATTTATAAAATCCTAGAAAATGGACTGTGCAGGGACAGGGTGAGCATAGACCTAGCATTTAACTTCTTTTACTAGTCATCAACCCTTCAGCTCAGAATGAGAGAGGGACACTGGCCAGAATGCAGAGCCAGTTTTACCATTTTCATATGCTCTTTCTCTCGCTTTTTTTTTTTTAATTTTTAAAGGAAGAGTGCCTTAGGGTCTTTTTTAACAATGGTATCTTAATGAATTATTTAAAAAAGAAAATAGAGCTGCAGGTCTGTCTGTAGTGCATATTATTGTCATCTGAGATAATAAGTACCAGATCTTTGATGGGGAGTACAGAAGAACAGAACGAGAGAGGTAGTAGATGCATTTGGCAACCCACTTTAAAGGTCCCTCTTACATAGCTACTGGTGAAAATAGGTTGATCTGGTCAAATACAGGAAGCACTATTTCCTGTATTTGGTCAGTAAAACATCACCTCTTAAAACCATGCTTCACAAAACATTAATAATAGTTATCATTTTTAGGAGTCTGCAATATGTATTACAGATGTGGCATGGATTACCTCAATCTTGACAAATTTTGGTAAGGTACTTAATTATTCTTATGTCTGTGGGGAAAAGGAGATTCTGAGAAATCCTATAACTTGCCCAAGACCACGTGGCTAGAAATGTCTGAAGATGGGGTAAGAACCCAGACCTGTCTGGATCCAGAGTTCCACTATTCCACCTTGCCTCCCAGTGAAAGATCCAGGTTAGCCGCATCCAGGGTGAGGTGGAAATAAGAGGAGAGTTGCAACGGAATTAAAAATAAGTGCTCAGAAGTATAAAACTGGGGTGATTGCTGCAATATCTATTCCTTATGAAAATATTCCATTTGTTCCTTTATTGAAACAGACTAATAAGGGATCGGCTGAAAGCAAACATGAACTGGCAGATACTTCATCTTTTTGATCTATGCAAAACCCATCCCAAGTGGACGGTACAAATCCGCGCTGCTTTTCCCTTCTCCTCCTCCTCAGTGAATTAGCACACCCATGGACCTCTTTGTCCTCCTGATATTTGTGGAGTTACATTAGGTCCTTGTTCTCCTCCAGGATGTTTGTAACAGGTGCATTCTGACTTTGCTTTGCACACAGGCAAGTGTGGAGCTAAAATCCAACCTTTGCAAAGGGCAGAAGAGTAGGATTTTGCTCCTCTGTTTTGATTTCTAAATTTAAGCGTGATGAACTAGATTCACCTCTGATGTTTCATTGTGGATTCCACAATTCATCAAGCTTTTAGTAAGGGGTTGTGCTTCACATGGGGAGATTTCAAGGATTTTAGGTAGAGTGGGCGGTGTTGATGAAATATCTTCCTACCCTTTCCACCCTCTTGCTTGTGTGGACTATATTTTCAAGTTTTACTCAGTGATGGAGTTGTTTCTTAGCATCTTGTGCGCTTAGCCATTTAATTAAAGCAATCCATATTGAATTCACATCCAGATGCCTTGACCGGCAGAGCCAGATCCTCATTGGCATGCCAGCTGCTCAAAGGGGAACACGGCCCCTTGCATACTAATCAGGAGAGGAGGTAGTGATTCATCAGCCCAGGATACTGCTCCAGCATCTACAAGCACTTATGACATGTAATTGGTGGTGCATAAGCAAGCCAGGCCACATTAAAAACCCTACAGATAGTCAGAGATAAAAATTAATGACTTTTGCTTTGTGTAATCCTGCATGCATTGGTGGGAAAGGGAGGGGGGTTGGGATTAATGGGCAAATCTAAGTAGGCACCAAGGAACAAAGGCTTTCCCGGCCTTGTTTACATATCGAACAATAAAAAACACAAGTGACAAGTTATGGGAAAGGCGAGTGTGAATTTTCGGCACGAGTGAGTTGAAAGACTGCTTGCAGTTTATTATGGATTCCAAATTTCCATATTCATTATTCCAAAACAAACGTCCTCAGTGGGCTCTTCTGGGACTGGCTGGAGCAGTTGTTATTATTCATCTTTCACTGGGACTGAGGTTGTCATGATTAGGACTGGGCCATGCTCACTCTTCGTGGCCCCAGCTACGCAGGGACACAATGCAAACCTTTGACAAGCCCAGAGGAATGTAACAGGGATCAAGTAGGGTCATCCTAAGCAGCCTCTCCAAGAGCAGAAGGAGCCCAAACTTAGGGTTAGATGAAGGGAGGGTGAGGAGAGACCCTTAAGCCATCTACCGATGGGCAATGGAAATACCCTGGGTGGCCAAGGGAGAACATGATGACCAGGAAGGAAGGGGCAAAAGGAGAAGCAGTGAGTTAACTGGCTTTCATAATTAACCTGGTCCAGTCAACTGACCTAGTTATTAGGGTGACATCTGTCAAGCTCTGGTTAACATAAATATACAAATGTATGGGGAAGGGTAGTACATGTTCGTTAGTGGATAATGAAAAATTGAGGCAACAACTCCTGTATGTGTTGGAAGATAGTCCACTGCACTGAGCATCACATGGGGAATGTGACAGGGACAAATGCCAGTGTACTGTAGTCAGGAACTGCCTTGGTGGCACAGATGACCAGATGACCAGGCTGGATTTTGAAAATAGGCCTGGATAGGGAACAGCTTGCATGCTCATTGATGGATTGGATGTGGACAGGTTTAGCTGAGATGATCACTGACTAGGGGGGAGGCAAGGACCTGTTGTGCTAAAAGCCAGTGGAGAATGGGTCATTATTCAGTACTTAACGATTGTGGTTTGGTGAAAGGGAAGGAAATAGCTAGAAGACAGGCTTACGATGGTGGTTTCCCCCATAGTCTGGCTTTGTCTCTTCTGAAAGGAAGAGTGGCTTCAAGTCCATGCTGGTGCTCCCCTCCACTTCCCTGCCACTTCCCTGTCTCGTTCCGATGGCTCCCTGTGTTTTTGTTTTTCTTGCACGTCACAAAACATCAGTATCCTTAATGGAAGAGCCCTGGGCATCAAGAGCAGAGAACGTCTGAGAGATAATTGGAGAGAATGTGTTCGGCTTCCCCTAGTGAGGCAGGAGCAGTGCTTTGAGTTGGGCCATTCCTGGCCTTTTGCCTGGAGTTCTTTGTTCTTCTGTCCTCTTAGAACAAGATTCACTATCTGTTCTGTACCAAGAGTACATTCACAACCTTGCTCTCATGAGTATCATTCCACCCACAGAATTTGGTTAAGATATAACTCTTTTGTATCAGTGGTGAGGATACCCAGAAGCCTTGGTACTTTCTGTAGGAGATCATGTCTCTTGATATACAATATTACAAGAACACCTAGGCAAATTCTATTACAGTGACCCAAAACTTGAACACTGTGTAGGGATGTTGAAATTTAAGAAGAAGACGAAGGGTGGATTTTATATCATGGCATCTCTGTTCAATAATTTGTATCTGAGAGTTGGGGAAAGATGACCAAAACTAAACTCTTGATCTGCAGTGCGTGCCCTTGATCTGAAAGAGGAAGCCAGAGTCACGTGGGAACAGAGAAGGTGACTCAAACTTTATAAGTACTGTATCACATATGGGAAGAAATAAGGCAGAAGGAAGCAACGCATCTTCTGAGGTTCCCTTGCCCATGCTTGACTTTGTGCCTTGTGTAAGTGGCTAAGGATGATGTGCATTCCAAAGAGCCTGAGCTGACCACAACACACATTGATTCTCTCTTGCTGGAGAATCATTCTCAAGGAAGGGCTGGCTGGAGGTATTTCTAGTATTCTGAGAAACTTGACTACATAATAAGATGAGATGAAAAAAACTGGAATTGGAGAAGCTGGACCTATTAAATAAATCATCAGGGAATAGAGATTATACATGGGGAATTACACACAGGGAGAGGGAAATTATAAAACTGATGCTTTGTTTATGACTGAGGAAGAGGAAAGAACCCAAGCTGTTTATGAGCAATTAAATCACTTAGATAACAATGTAGAGTCCCAAGCTGCCCTTCTTCCTGAATGGGGAGGCTGATCCAGGAAGTGTGGCTTGACTTTCCCATCAGCAGAAGGTCCAGAGTACCAACTGTCATGGAATATTGTGTATCTTCCCAGGAACACGAGTTTCAGGCCGAACAACCACCTTTAAAAGTAAAACTTATTTTCTTTTTGCCACTTTCAACATCATTTACCAAACAGGCCTTTTTTGTGTGTGTGTGTAATCATAAATTTACATAGGGTCATGTTGGTTGATTCATTCTGTTATTTTTTCCCTTATCCCCACCCCTCCCACTCCTCTTTTTCCTCTATACAGTCCTTCCTTCCCCCATTCTTGCCCCCCTCCCTAACCCTAACTCTAACCCTAAAACTAACCCTTCCCACGCCCCATTATGTGTCATCATCCACTTATCAGCAAGATCATTCTTCCTTTGGTTTTTTGAGATTGGCTTATCTCACTTAGCATGATATTCTCCAATTTCATCCATTTGCCTGCAAATGCCATAGTTTTATCATTCTTTATGGCCGAGTAATATTCCATTGTATATATATGCCACAGTTTCTTTATCCATTCATCAATTGAAGGGCATCTAGGCTGGTTCCACAATCTGGCTATGGTGAACTGAGCAGCAATGAACATTGGTGTGGCTCCAAACAGGCCATTTTTGATGTCCTCTCAAGACTTCTACCTGGTTAGGAGGAGAAATTAAATCCTTTTGCTGGTGCTTGAGAATGTCAATGCCACTGAATATAAACGCTTATTTCATCCTAAAACTCATCAAAAGCACAAATAAAATGATGATCTAATAGTATTAATAAATTCTTAGCACTCTCTTCCCATGAAGAGCTGACCAAGCCACTGAGGTTCTCAATGAAGGGTATGTATTATGCCACAAGACGGAGGTAAGGGTGTTGCGGATTTCCAAGGGGAAAACAGAGCACAGGGAAAGCCAGTCCAGAGGAAGGGTGACTGACTTCCACCCTCCATCTTGTGAGCTGAAGTTCCTGCTGCTCATGCAGGTGGAAATTCTTAGCAGATGAAGTCTCAAAGAGGTCAAGTCTGAAAGTGCTGATTGAGAACAGAGGATGTATACAGAGGAGAACTGGGAGATCAGAGAGAGAAGAGGAGGACACCTTACCTTGTTAAGGTGGAAGGAGAAACGGGCGACAGAGAAGTCAGCCCCAAAGGCAGGAGAACCAGGAGAAGAGTCTCCAAAGTCGGAGAAGGAGAGGGTTTTAAGAAAGCAGAGGAGGCCAAGGAGGTTGTGGGCTCCAGCTCTGCGTCTCTGCTGAGAATAAGCCGCACAGGATAAGTAGGGAGAAGAGGCTGTTGAATTTGTTGACTGGTGGGAGGGCTATTTTCATGGAGGCAGGGACAGAGGACGGCCTGCAGGGGGTCGAAGGGATGGCAAGGGCTTAAGGGCAGTAAGAGGAGGAAACTCATTAACTACTCTAATGCCCAGGACAAAAAGAATAACAAACTTACAGGCAAGAATAAAATGCAGTTTTGCCTGCAGGAGAGCACTTCAGTCCTGGAAAGTTAAGGAAGTGGGACCCGGTGCCTTCCCTGTGGTCAGCTTCCTGTCCCCGGCAGCCCCTGAGGTTGGTAGAGCTGCCATTGTTCAGCCTGCTCCTCGAAGGACCTGCAGAGTGGCCACTCGGCTGCTCTCCTTTGTGCTTGGAGAGATTAGAATCAAGGAGCCGCAGGCTGAAGAGGCTCCAGGACAGAAACGGGACAAGTGGAAGGCTTCCAGGCTGCCAGGTTTGAAACCAGCCCCACCCCCTCCCGTCCTGTGACCTCCCATTCAATTGGGTAAGGGGATCTCTTTTCCTCCCTTTCTTTTCTCTTTCCCTTTTGGAAGATGAATGCTTTCTGAATCTGCTTGACATAAGAACTTTCTTTGTTGTACCCTAATGTGGATGACTTGTTTTGTTCTTGAGTTTGCTGCACTTCTCACCAAGGGGGGAAAATCCACCAAAAACACTCAACAACTCAGCAGCTCTATTCCCAACAAAGTTCCAAACATTTAAAGGTAAACTGAATTAGCGAATGAGGAACTAATGATTCTGTGACAAACCCAGTTTTAAACATCCCAAGGGTGAGTAATTTTCAGGAAAACAAAACAAAAGAAATATGAGTTTCATTTCCTTAGGTTAACAAAGTAAATTTTAGCCAGAAAGGGATGCCAATCTGTTGTAATGATAACGGTGGTAATATTAATATTTAGCAAATGTTATTTGCTAGATCTTGTGTTTTTTCCCCCCCAGATAACAAAGAAATCAAAGAAACAAATGACAGATTTCTTTTTCCTATGACTTCAAGTTTTCCAGAAATTTTACCGTTCTGAATTCAACAAACACTGGAGTGGATTGGAGATTAAAAGATAAACTGATAAAAAAGAAAAACAACATTCAGTAAAAGGACTTGTCTATCTTTCACTCTATGTAACTTTTCAGAATTTGTCTAATGTTACCAGAAGCCAAGTTTTGGCTGAAGACTATTTTTTCCACTTAATTGGTGTATTTAAGGTACTGATGTAATCACCTGTCACTCTGTAAAGTGATCAATAAACTCAAATGAAATTCTGACAGCTATTTTTATTGTTAGTTGCCAATGAAGACTTGGGATGAGAGTATTGATGACATTTGTCCTAATTTCATATATTCACTCTAATGTTCCTAAATATACCAAAGCTTTTTGATTCACCCAGCAGCTGGCCTGGCCATCATGGAGATTTTGCAACTGTCTTGAAATGTCTGGGCCACATGTCTATCAACTGCACATCACAGATTCCTTTTCTTCTAATTCAGTGCTGTTTTGCCTCTAGCCATCTGCAGCCATGCATGCGTCCTAAGTTGCTTTAACAGCTGGAGATGGCTCTATACGGATCCATATCCATCCTCCCATAGGTACTGTGGAGCCCACTCATGTGCATTCAGAGGGGAAGTCAGAGGTCACATGGAAGGTGGTGGAAAGCGGGGAACTCACTCTAAGCACCTGTAAGGTGCGAGGGGCTAGGCGAAGGCACTGTGTGGTAATGTTCTCTCTTTGCTGTCTTAACAACTCTTTTTTTTTTATTTGTTCTTTTAGTTATACTTGACAGTAGAGTATATTTTGACATATTTATACAAACACGGAGTACATCTTATTCTAATTAGGTTCCCAGTTTTGGGGTTGTACATGATATGGAGATTCACTGTGGTGTATTTATAGATGCACGTAGGAAAGTTAAGTCAGATTCATTCTACTGTCCTTCCTATTCCTGTCCTCGCTCCCTTCCCTTCATTCCCCTTTGTTTAATCAACTGAATTTCTATTCTTCCCTCTCCCCCTTGTTGTGTGTTAGCATCCAAATATCAGAGAGAACATTTTGCCTTTGGTTTTTTGAGATTGGCTTATTTTGCTTAGCATAATGGTCTTCAGATTCATCCATTCACTAACAAATATCATAAAGTCATTCTTTTTTATGGCTTAGTAATAGTCCATTGTGTATATATACCATATTTTCTTCATCCATTCATCTGTTGAAGGACACCTAGGTTGGATCTATACCTTAGCTATTGTGAACTCAGCTGCTATAAATATTGATGTGACCGTGTCACCATAATATTTTGATCTCTACAATAAGATTACAGGACAGGGCTGGGTTTGTGGCTCAGTGGTAGAGCACTCGCCTAACATGTGTGAGGCACTGAGTTTGATCCTCAGTACCACATAGAAAAATAAATAAAAGATATTGTGTCCATCCACAGCTAAAAATATTTTTAAAACAACTACAGAACACTAAAGAAAGAATAAGACCATAGAAGATAGAAAGATCTCCCATGTCCTTGGATAGGCAGAATTAATATTATCAAAATGGCCATATTATCAAAAGTACTATGCAGATTTAATGCAATTCCTATTAAAATTCCAATGACATTCTTCATAGAAATAAAAATTAATCTTGAAATTCATTTGGAAAAATGAGCCCGGAATAGTCAAAGCAATCCTTCAGCATGCGGCTCCTTGATTCTAATCTCTCCAAAGTGAAGCAGGAGGCATCACAATACCAGACCTTAAAGTACACTACAGAGCTATAATAACAAAATACAGCATGGTACTGGTACCAAAAGAGGCATTAAGACCAATGGAACAGAATAGAAGACACAATGACACACCCACATAAATATAGTTATCTCATACTACATGAAGGTGCCAAAAACATATATTGGAGAAAAGATAGCCTCCACAACAAATGGTACTGGGAAAACTGGAAATCCATATGTAGCAGAATGAAATTAAACCCCTGTCTCTCACCCTACACAAAACTCAACTCAAAAGTGGATGAAAGACCTAGGCATTAGACCAGAGACCCTACATCTATTAGAAGAAAATGCAGGCCCATCTCTCTATCATGTCGGCTTAGGAACTGACTTCCTCAATAAGACTCCTAAAGCTCAAGAAATAAAATCAAGAATCAATAAATGGGATGGTATCAAACTAAAAAGCTTCTTCACAGCAAAGGAAACAAAAGCATAAAGAGAGCGCCTAGAGAATAGGAGAAAATCTTTGCCACCTGCACCTCAGATAGAGCATTAATCTCCAGAATATATAAAGAACTCAAAAACTTAGCACCAAACAAAATAAAACAAACAACCCCAAATACCCCAGTCAATAAATGGACAAAGGAACTGAACAGACACTTCACAGGAGAAGAAATATGAATGGTCAACAAATATATGAAAAAATGTTCATCATCTCTAGCAATTAGAGAAATGCAAATTAAAACTACTCTGATATTTCATCTTACTCTAGTCAGAATGGTAACAACCAGGAATACAAGTAACAATAAATGTTGGCAAGGATGTGGGTAAAAAGGTACACTTACACATTGTTTGTGGGACTGCAAATTGGTGCAACCACTCTGGAAAGCAGTGTGGAGATTCCTCAGAACACTTGGAATGGAGCCACCATTTGACCCAGCTATCCCACTCCTAGGTATATAGCTGAGGCTTAAAATCAGCATATTACACTGTCTTAACAATTCTGAGTCCATATTTCCCTGTTACTAATGAAGAATCTATTCTCCACCATCCTGGCAACTGACCCCCTTTACTCTTAGAGATCATCAGTCTTTATCAAATTTATAACACCCACAATTTCAAATTCCTTTCTCATCATCCCCTCTCACTCAAAAACAAACCAAACAAAAAAATCCCAATCTCCACTGTCCATCAAAGGAACCTTCTCAAGATGATCCATGGTTTACAATTTTCCCTAAAAGTCCACCAGACTCAATACCATCACAGTTTACATCTCTATTTGTCTCAGTTTACCTGCAAGTCCAAGGCTCCAAACCACCCACATTTTCCCAGATGCTTGTCCTCCATGGCTGAGTTCCTAATCTGACCCAATTCTCCATCCATCCCTATGCTCCCTAAATCCTTATACCATGTGCTCTGGAACTCATGATCAGTTAGCACTCAAGTCCCCTGTCACCTATACCTCTCCTGTGAATCTCTGCTTTACCAACACTCTCTGCAGTTCCCTTAAGTGGTGACCTTTCCTTTCACCTCCCATATACCGTAGTCAGGATGGTGATAAGGGTCCTCATCACGGTTTCCAGGCTACTTTTCTTATCTCCTCCCAAGCCTCCTTTGAGACACATGTCATCACATGGTGCCACCCAATGCCCCTCCTCATTGCTGTCATTGAACACCATGCATAGTACATCTGCTGATTCACTGAACCTCTTTATGCCATTGTCATTGTCCCCCTCATTGCCCATCATTATTCTTGATGACTTTAACATCCACATAGATGACCCATCTAACACACCAGCCTCCGCTGCTTGACCCCCTCGCTTCTAAGGATCTTTTCCCTACACTTCTACATCACTGCTGCCGTGTCCTACCTTGGACTCCATCGTTACCAGTCTCATCACTTCTAAAATTCTCTATTCAAAGCCTTCCATTATTTTTAACCTTGTTTTCCAGGTCACTTTTTCTAGTATTCCAACTCCTTTATCTCCTTTGGGGCTCCTAACCTCCTTTGTATGCCCATCCCTGCCTCATGTTTTACTTCCCTTCTTGTCCAGTTTAAATTCCCAGGTGCCCAACTAAAACCCCCCTCCTGCATACTCCCAACCTCTTTGTGACCCTCTTTCCTTCCAGTGTTCTTATTTATCAAAACCCTAGTTCTTCTTAAAACCAAATAATCTCCCCTCTGCCTGGTCTTTAGCAGCAACTGGGCAGTAGCAGAACATGAAGAAACAATGGAGCTGAGCTGACTGACTTCACTTTAAATGGAAGACCACAAATATCCTGTGGATCCCCTGCCCTGCACAGTAATCTCAGCTGAACTTTGCTGGGCAGTTCACCTACCCACTCTCCAAGATGGTGGCTTTCTACCCTAATCTTTCTCCTGAACCTTCAATACCTCCTTCTCCATCCCAATTCTCAACTTGCTTATTCCACCAAGAAAATAGAAACAATAAGAATAAACTTCCTCATTTTTATTTTTTTAACACCAAACCTATGAATTTTACATCTCCATCTATGATGGTTTGGATATTGGATATGTCCCTATAAATTCAAGAGTCAGAGGCTTGGTGCCCTGGGTGGTAATGTTGATGTGGGGTGGCCTTCAGGAGGTGGACCTCCCAGTAGGGGTGGGCCCTCAGAAAAGATTTCTCATGGGACACTAGTTTTCTTGAGAGGGTGCTATAAAACTTGGTCCTGGTCCCGCTCCTTCCCTCTGCTTTCTGGTTGGAGATGTGACCACCTGCCTTCACATGTGCTCCCTCCATTTCTATCTGCCATGAGGTAAAGTACCCCAGGAGCCCTTGCTGGATCCTACTCCATGTTGCCTGAAACTTCAGCCTTCAAAACTATGACCCGAGTAAACCTTTTTACTTTACAAGGTAGCCTGTCTCAGATGTTTTTTATGATAACAAAAATCTGACTAATACACTGTCCTTTGCACTAAGTCCAACATTAGACGGGCAAGACTCAAGCCTCTGTTTCAGCTCAGTGTTCCTGCTTGCGCTTTCAATCCAAGCCCTTCTCCTCCACTTACCACTCACCACGTCACCCTCCCATTAGATCATTTTTGGCATATAAATATATGATAAGTTATCCCTTCCTTAATAAGAACTCCTCTTAGACTCCATGTGCCCCTACAAATACCACTTCTCTTTACTCTTTCTCTTTATTGCAAGTATCCTAAAAAGAGTGCTCTCTTGTTTCCATTCCTCGCCTCCTATTCTCTTTAGATTTTATATCCTAACATGCCACCAACAGTCTTCTTGCCAATTTTCTTGTCAATTCTCTATCCTCTTTTTATGAAATAGTCTCAGTAATACCAGCAGGGCTGGCCACATCGTCTCCTTTGCAACACTGCTTATACATGGCTTCTGGGACGCCCCACTGTTTTAGTCAACTTTTTTGCTACTGTGACTGAAGGACCAGACCATCACAACTGTAGAGGAGGAGAAGTTTATTAGAGGGCTCACGGTTTTAGAGGTCTTACTCCACGGATGGCCGGCTTCATTGCTCAGGGCTTGAGGTGAGGCAGAACATCATGGCGGAAAAGTGTGGCAGAGGAAAGCAGCTCATATCACCAGGAAGCAGAGAAAAAGAGAGACTCCACCCTCCAGATACAAAATATATACCCCAAAGCCACCACCCCAATGAACCACTCCCTCCAACCACACTCCACCTGCCTCCAGTTACCGTTCAGTTAATTCCATAAGGGATTGAATCACTGATTGGGTTAAGACTTTTACAACCCAATCACTTCTCCTCTGAAACTTCCTGCATTGTCTCACATGTGAGCTTTTAGGGGACATCTCACATCCAAACCATAACACCCACCTTCCTTGTCTTCTAGCTTTTTCATGAGTTCCTCCTAAGTCTCCTTTGTTAGTTCTCCCTTCTCTTCATTATCTGTAAACAATGACCATCACAGAGACCAGTCATCAAGCTTATCCTATTCTCTGCCTACCACTCTCTGGGTCTCATTCAAGCTCAGAGCTTTAAATATGTCTACATGCTGATCATTCCCCAAGTCAGACCTTCGGTCTCAGTTTCTCCCTTCAGCTCCAGGCTCATGTCCCTCAGTGCCTGCTCAGTCTCTCTGCTTAGATGTCAAACTTGCCATGTCCAAACCAGAAACCTGGATTCTCTTTGCAAACCACTCTCCTTCCTCCTCCTGGGAAAAGGAAGTCATGCATTATTCCTCTCTATCCAGGTCTTTAATTCCTTAGCAGCTTCTGGTGGCTCTAATGTCACAGTTCACCCAGAAGCTGATCTAATTGCCTCCTACCACCCCCACCAAATCTGTTCTCTTCCATTTTAATCCCATGACAGTTATTTTTCCACAGAGGAGCTAGATGAACTTTAAAAGTTCATCTCTCCAAACTCAAAATGCAGCATGGCCAACATAAAACCAAACTTTGGCCCCATCCTTCCCCTTCCATCTACTGGTTTCCCTGCTTCCTGATTCAGTCCAGTTGTCCAGGGCCTTACAGATGACCCACAAATGCTCTAGTCTAGTACTGGCCTTAGGCCTCTAGACTTCCTGCTTTCTCCTGGAACTTCCTTTCCCCAGGCCTTCCAAGGTCCCCTCGTTGATGTTATTCAGATCTCTGTCTCGACATTGCCTTCTCTCTCAGTCCTTCCCTGATTACCCTAGGAATTCCCACCTCCATATTTCTCTTACATTGGATAACTTGTCTTCCTGGTGCTCACCTCTCTCTGTCATTAGGTCATATGTTAGTTTGTTCTACTCATTCCTGTCTCTCTGTTGGACGTGTGTCCCTGTGTTCCCAGGTCCCAGAACAATACATCCTGCGGTTGGTGCTCAAGGAATACTTCTGGGATGAAAAAATGAGTGGTTGAATATCATTGGGATCCTCCCAGTTCTCCTGAGAGGGCCTGTTAGAGATTTTTGTAGGACTTGGCTCCCTTGACCTTGATTGGATATGGTCACTGTGGCGGATGCCAACTGTATTTCTGAAGTGACTTTTCCTTCCATCTTTTCTGTCAACTCCCACATCCACATTTCAGGTACTCATTTTCTCTTTAGCATAAGGTCTCTTAAACCCTCAAATTAGTCTATCAGTCTACGAGGCCTACAACAAGGCTATAGTATTCCAAATCAAATTAGATTCAAGCATATAAACTTGCCAATATGTGACTGTTTGATCTCAAATCAGCAATTTCATGTGGCTCAACCCAATGCATGTTTCTGCCTCTATAATTTTGCCTAAGCCATTTTAATGCTTGATTGTCTTTCTGGGCCATCCAACTTATTCTTCAGACACCATTGTTAAGTCCTACCTCTTCCAAAGGAGCCCCAGAATGAATCGTTTGTCTTCTACATTTCCATGGCTTGTTGCAACTTTTTCTTTTTCTTTTTTTTCTCCATTCTCGTCTGCCTTCCGAGGACGTTGTGCGTGCCTGTCTCTCTCTTCCCCCACTTATGTCCTCCAGTTGTGAGTGAATGAACTGGAGGGTGGGATCTTGTCTAGAGCTTAATTGTCCCAAGCCTATGACTCTATATCCTACTATCTAACAGTGGGAGACATAGGTTTTAGAAAGCTCATTTCTTGTTCTTCTTTAGAACGATTTCTTAAGCAAAATCTACATTTTTCAACTAGATGTTCTGCCATCACACCAAGAGCTTGAGAGAAAAATTCACTGGGGTGGGCAGGCTGCTTATCCAACTCTCGTGAGATAAATCAACTTGGCAACCAGGAAGAGGAAGTGCGTGACACTGGCCCGTGTGACATCTTGCAGACACGACTTGACCTCTTGGGCTTGTGACTTGGGACATTCCAAAGCTAAAGTCTCTCTGGAGCCTCAGCAGTTTCTTCACTTGCTGGAAACAATAGGTGAAAAAGGAAGCCACGTCTACTTCAGCTGATGGGGACAATGACAAAAACGATAATGGCATTTATATGACTCAGCACTGCTTGACAAAGTAGGTGAATTACTTGTAAAGTCAGCAGTCAGGGCTTTCAGAGAGTCACCTCTAGGCTGAAAAGCAGAGCCTCATTTGCATAAAGGAAGCTCAGAGCACCTGACCCAGAGGTAGGCAAACAAAGAACTGTGGGTTCACGAGAAGAAGGAAGCATAACTTGCAGCAGGGCAGGGAGATGAAGCTTAGCTGCAAAGAAGGACTTTCTGAGAGTAGAGTCTTGGGAAGAGACCAGGTGCCCAAGTGGTCAACAAATTTGCTCATAAGAATTCCAACAGCATGTATTTCTAGCTGGCACTGAGTGATGGGCATCTCTTGAGGCAATTGGCACAAGTTCTGCAAGACTGGGGACAAGAGAGAGCCCTACCACAAGAAGTGGAAGTGAAGTTGGGAAGCCCTGCTGCCAACACTAAGGTGGGCCCCTGCCCCCCGTCTGAGGGTTTTGAGGCTGGATGTGGGGAACTTCTCCTGAGGTTCTGAGTGTTGACCTTGCAAAACAAGGATCACTGATGTTGTTTATGGTGCGTCCAATAATGAGCTGGTCCACACCAAGACCCTGGTGGAGAGCTGCATGGCGCTCACGGGCAGCTCGCCGTACCCACAGTGGTACGAGTCCCACTACCCACTGCCCTGGGCCAGAAGAAGCGGGCCACGCTGACTCCTGAGGAGGAAGGAATCTTAAACCAAAAGCAATCAAAGGAAATTCAAAAGAAACAGGATGAAAGGAAGAAGAATGCTAAGAGCACTCTCCTGGAGGAGCGTTCCAGAAGGCAGGTTCCTTGCCTGCACTGCATGGAGACCAGGACAGTGTGGCCCAGCAGAGGGCTATGTGCTAGGAGGCAAGGAGTAGGAGTCCTGTCTGAGGAAAAGCAAAGCCCGGAGAGGCCGACAAGTCCTCCTCCCTTCTGTCTTAGCTCATGTGATAAAGGTGTTTAATGCTCTGGAAAAAAAAAAAAGAGTTCCAACAGCGTGATGGTGTTGGTGTCTGAAGAAAACGCAGAGTCTGGGGGTACAGCCACGTACGCATGAACACTCAGGATGTACGAGGGAGGGCGGGGAAATGACGGGTGCAGATGATCTTCTTCATAAGTGGAGCTGGACAACTGCGGAGGCCGTGCCAAGTAGGGCGATCCCTCTGACCACACATCAGAATGTACTCCAAAGTGGACAGAGGGCCAGCCCAAAGCACGAACCCACCAGCCCCCCAGGAAAGCACAGGCGAATTCTTGAGTGCAGAGACATGATCTCTAACTTGAATCAATATTCAGAAGTAACAGAAGATTATCAATTTGATTATGTGAACATTAAGAAGAAGTTTGCATAGAAAAAAAAACACCGTAAGTGAAATCCAGAGACACATGAGGAATGAGAGAAAAATAATGGGAATAGTATCACTGATAAAAGACTAACGTCTATGATATTCAGAGCTTTTCTTTCTCTTTCTTTCTCTCTCTCTCTCTCTTTCTCCCTCCCTCATTTTCTTTATAGGGCTTCTTAAATTGAAAGGAGGACATGGACAAATGATTCTAAAAAGATATAACAAATGACATTTAAATACAGGGAAAATGTTCCATTTCAGCCACAGTAAGTGACATACAAATAAAAACTCCACTGAAACAGTTTGCTAGCTCCTCAAATGATTATACATAGTGTTATCATATGACCTAGTAATGCTGAGTATGTTTGCAAGAGAAATAAAAACATCTTTTCTTATAAAATCTTACCTGCAGATGTTTATTGTCTCACTATCCATAATAGGCAAATGGCAGAAACAACCCAGATTTCCATTCATAGATGAATGGATAAACAACATGTGGTAGGTATGTCCATACAATGGAATATTACTTGTTCATAAAAAGGAATTAAGTTCTGATACATGTTATAACATGGAATAGCCTTGCAAACAAAATGCTAAGTAAAAGAAACCAGTTCCTAGAGGTCACATATCATATGATTCTATATTCATGAAATGTTCCAAGCAGGTAAATCTATAGACAGGAAGAGTCAATTAATGCTGGCTTAGGGCTTAGGGTCCTGGGGAGTTAGGAAGTGCAGGTAAAAGATACTGAGTTTCTAAACTCACTTGTGCTGAAGTTTGCAGGTACCTGTGGATATACTGAAATCCACTTAATTTTACACTTCAAATGGGTAAACTCTATCTAAATAAAGAATTTTTAAAAACTACCTTGAAGTGTTATTTGTCACCTCTCAGACTTAATATATTCTGCTGGTGTGGCAAAAGGGAGCCAGTGTTCTCAGACCTCATCAGAAGGAATGAAAATCGGTACAGCAGTTAAGGGATTTCACAATGTCCAGCAAAACTACCTATTTACACACCAGTGACCCAACAATACCACTTTTAGGAATTTGTCCCCCGGTTATTTCCCCTGAAAATCCTTGCTCAACTGTATATGTGAAAATGCATATACACAAAGTGACGCATGGAAACACTGTTCATGATGGCAGAATAAAGGCCAACGACTTAAGTGTCCACAAAGAGAAGAATGGTTGGATAAATTGGGACAATCACACAAGTACAACGGTTTGTCCAAAATAGAATAAGGACCAGCTCTCTGAGCTGACGTGGAGTATTTTCCAGGATGTATTGTTAAGGGGACAAAAATTAGAGTGCTATTCTGAAGAAGAACTGAATTATACATGTATCTACTCATTTTAGCAAAAAGAAACATTGGGAAGAAAAGCAGAAATGATGAGTTGGTTACTTGTTTTTGTGTGTGTAGTATTTTTTTTCTACCTGGGATTGAACTCAGGAGCACTCCACCACTGAGTCACATCGCCAGCCCCATTTTGTATTTTATTTAGAGACAGGGTCTCACTGAGTTGCTTAGCACCTTGATTTTGCTGAGGCTGGCTTTGAACTCATGATCTTCCTATCTCAGCCTCCTGAGCTGCTGAGATTACAGGCGTATGCCACTGTGCCTGGCTTAGGGATTGGTTACTTGTCAGAGATGGATGGGGATGGGGTGGGAGGGTTGGGAGGGGAAATGACGCTTCTCTGAATCATTTTGAATTGTTTAATTATATTAATGATTTACATACTAAAACCAAATCTATAAGGATGGGAGAAAGCCCTTAACAGAAACGAATGAACCAGAATGTATTTCGAATGAACAACTAGGATGCTACCTGGGGTTGGGTGGGGAGGCACAATCCCAAGTGACTTGTAAATTCAGGGTTTCGACTACATATCCTTAAAGACAGCATGATGTGTAAGGATATAGAGAAGACTATTAGTTTCTCATGGTGGTATGCATGAGCAATCAAAAATAACATTCTGTTTTCTAGGATTGAGCGAGTGAATGAATATATTGATAAAAATGAGAACTAGATGTCTTACTAATGGAGAATTAGTTTTTTTTTTCTCCCCAAATATACAAAAAAGGAGAAGCCTACAATATAATAGGGTTGGAATTAAAAGCATGGAAGGTTTAAATGTACCCATATTTGTGGTTTAAATATCTATCTAAACATCCACCTACTATCTCCAACCCCTATTGATTGAGAGGACCTTGAAATAATGACACTCTCATAGTTCCGATGCCGGGTGGGCTTTAAAATCCCCCTCTTTACTGAAAAGGTCCAGGACTCCTTAGAGAAGTGGCTGACTCCAGGGCAGGTAAGGGACAACATGAGCAGGAACATCCTGCGCCAGAAATAAGAAAGTGCTTAAAAAAATAAGAGAATGTATGAAAAGGACTAAAAGGTCTCCCACCATCCAATTCTGAGACAATTCGAGTGTCAAAAATAATGACACTAAAGATTGTAACCCATTGAATATTCCAGAAGAATCCATGAATTCATACCGATATAAATGAACAAGTAAGTGCCTCATTAAATGGGGAAAAGCAAAAGCTCTTCCCTGCAGTAGAACTGAACTAATAAGTATAGGATGATGGAATCAGAAAATCATTTGGCAAATATCACAGTAATAACAGATCCAAGCGAGAACTGTCTGTCCAGGGGAGGGAAAAAGTTGGATGAAAAGCAGGATATTTTTACATAGTCTCCAACATCTCCTCCCAAGTTCATATTAATCACAAAGGGAAAAACAGCAACCTTCGAGCAGAGAAACCTGGCACACACCACCTTAGCCAAGTAATCAAAGATAACATCGCTAATAATGGCACCGACCCAACATCATTTCCCTGGAACTCGATGCACGGAGGAAGACACAACATCACTTCTGGGGTGTTTCAGCCCCAAATTCATCACCTGGATCTAATCACAAGGAAACATCAGACAAACCCAAATTGAGTAACCTTCTACAAAATAAATGGTCTGTACCTTTCAAAAATGTCAAGGTTAAAGAAAGAAAAAGAACAGGTAAAGATAAAGAATGAAGAATTGTTCTACTTTAAAAGAAACCACAGAGATGTGACAACCGAAGGCAGCATGTGTCTCTGGATAAAGTATATGACTGGAAGAAGAGAGAAAATTTGAATCTGGATTGTGGATTAATTGATGGTACGATAAAAATGTTCAATTTTCTGATTTAGATAATTGTACAGTGATTATGTAAAACAATATCCTTGTTCTTATATTTAGGGATCAAGGGGTACAATGTCAGCTATTTTCACATGATTGATACAAATTCTACATATACAAATATACACATGTATACACATACACATATATATGCACATATATACATATGTATGTATATATACACACGTGTATATATAGTATGGAAGGAGAAACAGATAAAAAGGGAGAAAGAGGAAGAGGAAGAGAGGAGAGTGGGAAAGGTAAGACAGGAGGGAGGGAGGAAGAGACTGAGAGTGGAGGTAGGAGAGAAGGGAGGTGTATAAAGCAAATGGACCAAGTATAGACAGAAGGGAGGCTGGTTGAAGACGGTAGCAGAGTTCTTCATACTGTTTGCTTTTATCATAAGTTTGAAAATAAAAAACAAAGAAAAATGCTGTTCACAGTTCTCTGAGAACAAGATGGTGATCGCCTCTATTTTAACACTTATGCAGAGACCTGGGGGCTATGGAGATAAGCTGGGTCCCTTGGGCCTTTGTTTTCCAAGCTGGATCAGATTTTACCAATACCCTATCCTGTTTGTGGACCTACTCAGTCCCACTTATAGCTTAAAGGGTGTGAATATGATCCATATGGAAAAAATTCTGTTCTCAGTTAACAGCATTTTTTAATGGTCCCGGATTTAAGTTGCTGTGTTCGTCTTTTTTTAAAAAATATTATCCGTTTAGACCCAGCCTCAAATATGACGTGAACCTGTGAGGGAGAAGTGCTGAAAGCTGTTCTGCCATATCCCAGGGTGACTCCAGCTGATGCCTGCTGCTTCGGGGCATGGTGGGCCACAGCCTCAACCACGGCCGGGATCTGGAACATCCTGGCTCTGACTTCTCCTTGGAGTCTCTTCTCAGCTCCGAATCGTTTGTTGGGAGTGGCTCCCAGGTCAGGCTAAGGCAGCTATTCCTCTCCCCGACACCGCTCTCATCCTTAGGTTCTTTTCCTGACGGCTCAGGGACCTGCGCCCCACCATCAGTGCCCCTCCCGGCTGGGTGGGCTGTGAGACCCTTGGCTGAACCCACCCTGCCTCGGCACTGCAGTCAGAGGCTCAGAGCCGGTGTGATGTGCCAATGGAGGCACCTTCTGCCAGCCTTTCGGAACTTTCCCAGCCCTCAGGGAAACGTCTGTCTCTCCCAGGCCACCGACAACAGGTCTTTGAAAACCTCACACTCCTGTAACGCTCTGGATTCTTCTGCCATCTGTCTCCCTGACATGACTGGATGCATAGGCCCCCTTTGCCCAGGAAGCTCTGGAGAAGACAGACAAACTTTTGCCTACTCAGTCAGCACTGTGACAGCTGAGGTGAAGAGAAACTTCTGATCGGATGAAAGAGCTATGGAATGGATCACCCTCAGCTATCATGCCCTTTGACACTGAGGACAGGGTGGCACAGTCCCTGCCAAAGAGACTGTGACCTTGCAATGCCAGGGCAGAAATAGCAGCCTCTTCTCCCAAACCATGGAGTTAACTACTCACCACTGCCATAATTGTTTTTGTTATTTTACTTAAAAATGACACTGAACATTCCAACAGATCATCACGATCATCCTTCTGAAACTCAGAGTGGTTGAAAAACCAGGCCAGGTGCCCATAGCTGCTGGCTGCAAGAACCTGGATTCAAATCTAGATCCCTGTGATACCACACCACAGGGAGGAGACAGTCGGATGAATGTTTACTTTTTGAAACGACTACCAAATCCAAATTTACCAGGTAAGTGCCCGATCCACATCATCCCAGACAAGTTTTCCCACCTGATTCAACTTCCTGACACAGAACTCACAACTGAAATAATTCCTTTCTCTTGGTACAACTGCAGCCCCGAGGGAACCACTAGGTCGTCTTGACTTTGTTCCCTTGCCCTCCCAGGCCTGGATGACCAGAACTAGGGATTCCTGTAATCCAAAATGGCGCCCACAGCTCTGCTGCAGGGCCACTCCAGGCACATCAGTGTATCAGGGTCTGCTGTCTTTGGTTGAACTGGGGATTTGTGACCTCACTGGTCCATGAGTGTTTCTGTGCACGCCCCCTCCTCTCACCAGCTACCAGGTGCAGCAGGTCTCAGAGGGAGAAAAAGTCATTGGTATTGGCAAGTGGCTGAGCCTCACCTTGGAGCTATCAGTTGTGTTTAAGCATGACTGCCATGGTAACGCATGGGCTCTGAGAACCACGCTCTCTATTTATCTGTTACAGTAGTTAATTTCATCTGTTTTGCAGAAATATTTACTAAGGGTGAGTGATGGAGGCAGGCAGCTGTGGCTGCCTCCGCTGTAACCATACGGTCTATTTACAACCAGGACTCTGTGGTGCAGATAGCCCAAAAAGGATTAAATTATACTTTGTAGATTAAAGTCCCGAACACTATAAAACTCATAAGCCTTTGTATGCTAAGCAAGAACTTTGACTCCCATTGGGCCTTAAGCTGATGTTCTGCACACACAGAAAGAGTGAAAACTTTTGATATTTAAGTATTTTCTAAAAAGCTGGCAGAATATCAAGCTTGTTCCTTAGGAAGTCGACTGGATAAGGGGGGTGGAAAGCAACTTCACAAACCCCTTCCACAGGACCAGTGTGACCTGCTTCGTTCTCACCATAAACAAGCCTTCTCCATCTCTGTTTACTCATCTCCTTGAACTTGGGCAGGCCGACCTCTTGAAAGAAAACAGCCCCCAGCCTCCCAAAGCCACTTCTGGTCACCAAGTCACACCCCATGTAATTACATCCCCAGCACTCCGCTGCTCCAAGCTTTCTTAAAGTTGGTTAGAAACAAGGTCCTAAGGAAAAGCCTCATTGTCCCCGTCTTCTGTGGGACGGGGAGAAGCTTAGTCTTTCTGCAATGGGTTGTTAATCGCCTCTCTAGCAAGGGTCCTTCACCCTCGGGGTGCATCGTTTGGCCCTCCCTGCCCCCAGCCTCCATCCTCTTCAGACCCTGAAAGAATTCGTTCAATTTAGCTTTCTCATTGATCTTTAAAGTTTCACTCTCAGTCACTTTCCACTTGAAGCTGTGTTTGAAGTTTCCACAGGCATTTCTACTGATGGGTTTCACCCGGAGAGCTTTGTCGTTGACTTTGAGAGTCTGGCGTTCAGAGGATGGACTGATCTTCACAGGTGTCGCTTTCTGCACACAGCAATTAGCCACACAAGCCAAATTGGCACAAGCAACATGCTCATACCCTCTTCGCAGTGAAACCTTGGTGCTCATTTGGGAGACTCTGGTGGGACCCCGTTATAGATGGGAAATTTCCCTCGTGGATGACCAGCCCTCACCAAGGAAGGTGGAGAGGCAAAGCCAGAGACCCAGAAAAATTTAGTTACTGGAGGTCCAGCAGATTCTCATTCACTGGGGACAAAGCTTAGGAGTTTATGTAGGGGACCTGGTTCCTTCTTGTGGCAATTCAGTGCATTGATTTGATGGGAGATCAATGCTTTTATTAAAATACTGTGTGAAAATAAACTTTTAACAGAATCTACAGCAAGAACAGGGATAGTTCTGTTATCCTGTCTGGGGGCACACAAGATCTTACACGACTCCTCTTCCCTTTCGAGATGTCTATAACAAGTCAAAGTATGGTGGATTCCCAAGGACTCATTTTTCAGACCTTTCCATCTGGAGGGCCCCCAAGGGATCAGTGCTTCGACGACTTTGTTCTTCTCCAGCAAAGGCACAGAAAACTTTCAAATCTGGAAAGGGTGCAGGACAGGGGCTCCCTGTCACCTCCAATGTCCCTAACTGCAGTCCTCCCTCCCCAACCGCCAGGGTCCTCTTACTGGAATCCTGATACCTCCTGGGAATCTAACTGATGGGAGGAACGACCTCTAGCCAAACAGACAATCACCCCATCAAACAGGGTTGGTGAGATCCTGTTTAGGGCTTTCCCGTAGCTGGGGTTGTTAGCAGCGTGTTAATAAAGGTGATTATGCTCTATCTTTCACCCACAGGATCTGGTTTAATTTTCACAGTCATTGTGAGAGATAAAGACTACAGATGTTATCAAGGAAGTGTGGGTGGAAAGCTAGTTTATCTTCCTCCTCCTTTCCATCTCTCCCTCCATTTCTTCCTCTCTCCCTCTCTCTCCTTCTCTGCCTTTTACCCTCCTTTCCCTCTTATTCCATTGCCTTTCCTCTTGCTTCTTTCCCTCTCCTCTCTTCTTTCTTCTCCTGTCCTCACATTTCACTGGATCCTTGAGAATCAGGTCTGGTATCCATGGCTTCTGCCTTCCTGTTTACTTCAGAAGCCAAGTCGTCTTTCCCCACACAGTGAATTCTCATTTCTTTCAAGTGGGATGGTTAGAGGGGGAGGCTGAGTCTCCATCAGCCTCCACTCCAATTATAATGGACCTCTAGCATGCTGCACTGAAGCCACCTCTGATTTATGCAAACCCTTTTCCCTGATGATTACCTTCTCCATTCTGGACACGAATATCTGCTCTCTCTGGGTGAGGGAGCAGCCTGATTATAGCTTCATTAGGAAATGGTGCCGCTCGTTCTTGCAGTCTAATTGTTTGACAGGGTTTGGAATACGGACAGGTGAATCGCTGACGGTGTGCGTGGCCCACCTTTTATCACAGCGAAATCCTCACTGTCAAAGCAAATGGTTGATTTTATGTCATTAAAAGAACCATAATTGCAGCCTTAAGTCTTTCCTGGGTTCTCTCAAGAAGAGTACACGGGACTTTCTGACACCTTGTTGACACCCCGCACAACTCTGGGCGTGAAGAAGGCAGCTGTTCCAAATCCAGGGAGCCAAGGCTTAACCAAGAGGGGTGGACCTGGGTGGGATTTCTCAGGCTTCTCAGAGAGGCTCCCCTTTGGTCTTCATTTCTCCCGTGCCCCAAACCATCACCGGAGGGCTGCAGGGCTCTGGAGAGCTGGAGACAGCCCTGGTCTACGGCTTGGTGGACACCGGTGCTCCCTTTCAAGGGTGGTTGGCTGATGAGCAGTTTTGAGTTTTCAAGCCAAGGAAAGTCCCTGGAGAATAATCCTTCGGAGGCAACCGGTGCGTGTGGAGGAAGTTTGTGCTCTCCTGAGGCCTCGGCTGTGCTTCCTGGAAAGCACTTCACACTGGCCAACCATGGATCTCTCAAGAGAACACACAGCCCAGCGCATCAGGATCCAAACCCATTTGCTGGTCCAACCAGTGACCTGAAAAATAGAGGTGTCAGCCTCAGATGACCTTCCCCATGCAGGAAAGGGAAGTGACACTGGTGGCATTCAGTGTTAACTGTCCGGGAATGCATAAGGATGGCAAGTTAAACAGTAATCACCAGGTAACCATCTCAGACAGATAGAAAGAGAGGGGGAAAAACCCAAGAGTAGCTATCTTTAAAGAGAACAAGCAGATCTGAGTAATCCAATTTAGGGGAGATAAGAGCCTGCTGCTAGTACTGTCCTTTAACTGGACAAACGCCTTCGTTCAAGTGTCAACCCCAATCCGGAAGAGGTCACCGCACTGGGCCTGCTGCCTAATATACTCCTGAATTGGCTGAGTGGCTTTCCGAACAAACACACTGGTCCAACAGAATTGATTTTCAACAGGCCGTATTGGTCCCTAACGTAATTATCCAGCAGTGAGTCAGTTCACGGCAGCCCTTGCATTTATATGCCTCTGGTCAGCCCAGGAGAGGGTAGGGCCACGCTGAGGTGCCTTCTCCAAACACCACTTGGGAACCCTCCCCTCCTCCCACCCCTGGCCACTTCCCTTTCTCCTTCCTAAATAATTTAAAGCACAGTGGGGACTTGGTGCCGCTCCGTCCTCAGTGGCACCTTGCCCCTGCTTACGAGGCGCTGCGAAGGCCCCGGGTCACGTGCAGATGAATACCAAGTCCTGGCGGTTTGATAGGTGAATTCAATCTACAACAAAGAATCAAATGGAATCCTTCAAAAATGCTTCATGGTTTAACCTCTTCCTTTCTCTGAAGGCTTTTTGGCAGCCTGGTTCCAGTTACATCTGTGGGAATAGCCAACGGAAGCAGGTCTGGGGAGGTGACCTCTCAGCAGAGCACGTTCCCTTCAAAGACTCACGTCATTTGGTCAAGGTCGTAGCTGGCCAAATAGAGCACGACATTTGACCTTCCACCTGATCACTACGAAGTGTACACCCCAGTGGGTCCCCTGCGCTGGGAGGCCTGTTATGAGGATGTGATAACCTTGATACAGTTTCTAGGATATCCTAATGATATCTGGATGCAGGAACCCAAAGACCACCATTTTCCTTTCCACCCATCCTTTCCTCATCCCTTGAGAAATACACACTTCTCCCAGGCTGCAGAACAAGACTGAGAAGGCCTCATACACAACCTTTTACTTTACCCCTGTAGCCCATGGGGGGGCAGGACTGGGGTCCAGGGCATCCTTGTGTTCCTAGTACTTGGTATCTTGTGTTGTTGAAAGCATAAGTCAGCATCTATTTGTGGAGCTGGGCTAAAGTGCTTTGTAATGACAAAAGGACCACAGATAGCTGTGTGAACCGGGGCAATAGCTTAACCTCTCTGTGCCTGTATTTGTCCATCTGTGACATAGGGTTAAATATGGCACCTGCAGCATCAGGTTGTTAGAAGGATAAGCTGAGTTCTGGAGCCATGCTTGGCACACATGAAGTGTTAATAAGAGTCGTGATCAGCCACTTACAGGACAGGACGAGGGGCATCCAATAGACTCAGCCTTCCTGAATCTTTTCATCCTCTGGGACTTCATGTGCTATGAAATCCAGAGCCCCCTAATCGACTGGAAGTGCTGCGCAGTGTGTCATCCCTCAGCTGGCTTGGTTCAGGGCCAGCGGACCCCACCCGAGTCTCTGCCTGAGCTATGCTGCTTTCCCAGGAGCCGGGCAGTCTTGGAGCAGGGCACTGAGGAGCCACGCCTGCCTGCTGACCCACTCCAGGGGGAATCTGCAGAGCTGTGGCAAGGAGGTCGAGGTGGCAGTGGCCGTCAGGGAAATTGATCCTCTAAGTTCTCAGGAAATGCTGTTCAATCACAACTGACCTGCCAGGAAGCTCTGCTCAGAACTAGTCTGCAGGAGACAAGAAAATATTCTCGTTTGCTTCAAACCCTACCACCGCCCATGGGCTCATCCTCCCAAAGGCATTCTGGTTTGTACTGAACTCCTCTGATCAGAGAGGAACTGTGGGGACCGAAGCTCCAACCGGCATCCGTTTACTCACTTCCTTGGCTCACACCAGTGTCCAGGTTGGCTCCAAGGGCGGCGCTGCAGTGAGCTTGCACTGGGGCATTTCAGGGGTGCCCAAGCTAACACCTAAATATTGTCAGTAATAATGAGGCTAATGTGCCGGACACTATTGGAAGTGCTCTCCTTATATTAGTTCATTTAATCTGACATGTAATATCACTGACATTTCAGCTGAGGAAATGGAAGAGCAGAGAGGTCATAGGTCATGGCTGAGATCAGACAATTAGGACCTTGAGCCAGTTTGTGGCTGCTTACCCTTCCTGTCCCACTGCAGTTGGGAACAATGAACAGAGAAGCTGCACTTTACAAAATAACATTAAAGCTGCTAGTATAGACCCAAGTGGCAAGGGGGGAAAAAGAAAAGAAAAAGGAGAGAAAGAAGAACAAAGAAAGGAAGAAAAGAAGTTGGAGATAAAGGATAGGATGAAACCTCAAAAAGAGTATTTAATATTATTATTTTTATCAAATAGTGATCCCTGATCATGCCGTATAGCATTTAAGAATAACATAAAATATGCCAGGCACTATGCTATATGAAGACCTTGGCATTCAGTTATTTCTTTTAATATTCATAACTAAACAATTGATATTGCTAAGAATCTCCTTAGAGAAGGACACTGAGGCTCAGAGAGGTTGTAACTGAGGAAGTCCAGGGCCAAAATCTAACTAGAATAGGTCTGGGATATTTAGCAAATAAAAGCATAGGACACCCAGTTCAATTTAAATTTCAAAGAAACTCCAAATCATCGGGGACATACTTGTGCTAAACCAACAAATAATTTTGGACATTCTTATACTAAGAAAATTACTGGTTCATCTGAAATTCAAACTGATCTGGGTGTTGCGTATTTTATCTGGCAACCCTAAACAGAAGCATTATTTAGGCTGCCTCTAGTCTTCATAGTTTTAAGCTGGCATGAACTTTTCATTTAAAGCTGAAAGTATATTTATCTGTTCAAATTTTCAGGGCATCTGTAGAGATGCCAATAGGATCCAAATTCTTGACTGAATTTCTAGTGCAAATTTCAAGTGCCTGAGTAGAATCTCAGGAGTGCCCAATGGCCAGGGTGCCCGCTCTGTGCTGGGGGAATATTCTCCCCAGGGGCCCTTATTTCATGGGGTATCTATCCTTTTCCAGAGCTTTGTCATCTGCAGACTTCCACCCTGGCTTCTGGACAAGTATCCAACCGTGTCCCCAGGACAGCACCTGCTTGCAATCAAGACTTTTCTGTCCCAAACAGGATGCCATTACGTCCCCCTGCTTCAAGAGTGCACAGCTGCCTGGCAGAGAAAGACAGAGTCCACATCCACCTTTGCTCCTGCCCATCCTTCCCCTAAAGTACTCCTGAATAGGGTCAGGTTCCGGCTGTATTTTTCAGTCTCTAATTAGCAGATTCCAATTCATCACCCTCAGTATCTCCTGGCATCAGCCCGGAGATTCCCTCCTCTCGCCTGGCGAATCGGTCTTCATTTAAAACCCTCTCTCTTAGCCCTAAATGGAAATCAATTCTGCAAGTTTAGCAAATAGTTAATTACTCCACAAAGAGGATTGATTGGCCTTTGATCACCAGAAAGCTCTGCAGTGCTATTAGTCTCTTTCATCTGTGATTAAACCACAGAGAGAAAGAAACAAAAACTAAATTAGGCTTCTCCTGTTATCCTACAAATATTTAATGACGGGCTAATCTCCTAGAGGTGTGTTCAGGGGATATGCGTTCCATCAGGAGCCGGCTTCCATTCAACCTTGAACCCAGATTCCATCTTTGTGGAGAGTGCAGCAAAGAACTTGACAGAGGAAAAGAGCTAGGCTCAAAGAAGCGCTTTGTAGGACACACTCTTGTCTGCCTTTTCTTCTTCCTCCTTCTTATGTATGTTTTAATGCAGATAAAGATTTCCCTAGTGGACTCCTGACATGAATAATAATAATAAAAGGAAATCGGGCTTAAAAAATTCCTTTTGGGTTTTTCCAACTTTCCATACCCTGTCCCAATGATTTGTGGATGCCAAGGAGCCCTTTCCCAAGTGATGGACTCCTTCAGCTAGGGCGGAAAAGGCACATGCCATGGAGGTGTCTGTTGTTACCTCTTCCCCAAAATGGTGCCAATAGTAGAGCAAGAGTTGGGTCATCTGCTCCCTCCAATACTCTACATCATGTGCATAACCAATTAAACCTTAGAAAACCGATATATTTGATGCAATAGTCCCAGAAAGCCTGTAAAGAAACTGAGGCACAGCCAGGCAGGGTGGTGCATGCCCCTAATCCCAGCAGCTTGGGAGGCTGAGGCCGGAGGATCACAAGTTCAAAGCCAGCTTCAGCAACCTAGCAAGGTTCTGAGCAACTTAGCGAGACCCTGTCTCAAAATAAAGAATAAAACAGGTTGGGGGTGCGGCTCAGTGGTTGAGCACCCCTGGGTTCAAAAAAAAAAAAAAAAAAGAAGAAGAAGAAGAAACTGAGGCACAGAGGGAGAAAAGAGAAAGGAGATTGAAGTTGGACAGAACTGAGTTCAAGTGCTCCCTCTGCTTAATATCTGGGTGACCCTGTGCAAGTCAACAACTCAGACTTTGTACCAAGCAGGTGAAAACACCTACTTTACCAGGCTGCTGAGCTGATCCCCTGCAAGGGATCACAAAAGCGCCAACACGTAGTAGGACCACTAGTTATGGGGTCGGCACCCCCTTCTCTTGCTCAAGGTCATGCGGCCGGTTACTGAAGGGGAGGAGCGTGGCTCCGCTGCCCTTCCCGAGGCCTGTTCCTCCTGCCTCGACTGCCCCACCTCTCCAGCAATCCTCCAACCCCACAGTCTGCTTGGAATCCATCCTCAGGGACCCGGTACTGAAATAACATCAAGGTTCCAGAATCAAAGACGCAATCAGAGCCAGGCATTAATGCAGCTAAGGAATCAACCAATTTGTAGTTGGTGGGGCCCTTTCTGAGGGTGGGATCCCCCCTATGACCAACAGGATAAGCCCGTCTGGCCCCTAGAAACGAAATGCAAATCAACTCTGATTATTTTTCAATCTGGTGCTCAGGCCTGACGCAGACAGCTGGTCTGCACTCTGTGTCGCCCTCATTTGTTCTTCTCGCAGTCTCATGTGCAGCCCTGCGGGTCATTCTGGGGTTTTCCTCTTCATAATTTTATCAGACAAATGCTGCTAATTGGACTGACCCCGAGCAAGATGGCGATGTTGCAGTCGGTTCTCTGCTTATCACAGGTGCACCTTTCTCCCCGGCTTGTCTCCGCAGCCCAGGCAGGACCCCTGCCTGCAGTGACACTTCCCTTGTTCGACAGGCTAGGGACCCATGGACTCAGCACCAGATGACCCAGTGGGAGTCCCGGCTCTGACATTTACAAGCCCCGCGACCTCCGACAACATGAGGGTGTTACGAACAAGTTTAATTAACACTTGTTGAGAAACTTCGTGTGTCGAGGACTGAACTGGCGTTTCTGAGAGGACTAAGTAGACTCGTTATAGGAAAGTACTTTTACCTTGATTATTATTGTCATTAGGTTTTGTTAGGCCCCCTGCTGTCTGCTCAGCACTCACCCCACACAGGAAGGCTCCTGGCTGCCAACTCCTGTGATCCCACCTGAGGGCCCTTCTTTTCTGGCCAGGGGGGCCCTCCAGATCTGGGCTGAGATGTGCCCAAGAGCATCGGGGTGGGAAGCAGCTGTCCAGCAGGGATGGGCTGGACCTCCTCGTCCCTCAGGTGGGGTGACTCTGTGTGCTCTACACTGTCCTCCAGAGGTGGCCAGTGGGGTTAAGTTCAGCTTTCCATGGTGCAGATGTGCTTGATAACACACACGAATGTCTTATCGTTTTTTCCCCCCTTCTTCTTTCCCTTCCCCTCCCCTCACTAGTGTTTCCTGGTATCACCTACCACATAGATGGTTCTCAAATTTTTGTCTCTGTTTTATTTGTAGGAAAACTCAAATGAAGATAAAGGTCATAATAATGATAATAATGATGGGGAGCAGAGAACCACAGAGGTGTACACAAGAGAGCTCGTAAGACTATCACGGACGAATCACCTCAAAGTTTTGTCAGAAAACCAGAATGTTTGATCTAGAAGGTCACTTTTTCTCCAAATTCTAAAAGGATGAGAGGATGAAAGATTCCCCTTAGACCAGCAGACCCAAGTGTGGAATCGGGTCTGACCTAGTAGGCACTTTCCACTACTTCAAGATTTGAACCATGGCTTGCTCTGTGTGCTGATTGCTTGTGGATTCTTCATCCAAATTTTCTCTCTCTCAAGCTCCTCACCTTGATTCCAGTGTAATGGCCTCCAGATGATCACCCTCTCACATTCTCCAATGCCTCACTCATTACTCACTGCTCACAGAAGGGTGAAAATTCTGGACTCATCCATATGGCTCCACCCTGCTTCATCTGGGTGCTTCCCCCTATGCTGACACTTTACTCCCGTGAGGATCTTGCTTTCCCTTGAAGTACCCTAACACCACCAAGCCCCACCCCAGTCTCTCCCCAGCCACCGCGTGCATGGTGGCCAATTCTTATTTACCCATCAGGTGTCCTGTTCTGAGGACAGCTGTGTTAGACAGCTGCTGAAAGGGCTTGCAGTGATGTCTGCTTTCTGGTATTTGTGGTTTCCTGCATTTTCCTCCCCTTGCAGGTGGGCTAGACCTAGTGACTCACTTTTAATGAACAGAATATGGCAAAAGCAATGGGTGTCCCTTTCAGGATTAGGATACAAAAATCTATGACCCCACCCCTCCTCCAGTCCTTGCTCTGATGACCCACACTATCCTTGTGTGAGTTGCACAGAGGATGGAGCTAGCTCCATCACTTGGAGCTAGGGCAGCCTCTGCCAGGAGCCCACAAGGAACATCCTGGTAAGTGAGATTGGAAGCAGATCCTTCTCCAGCTCCACCTTGAGATGACAGCAGCTTTGACTGACCCTGTGAATGCAGCCTTGTGAGGGACCCAGAGGCATCCAGCTAAACTGAGCATGGATTTGACTTCTAGAAGCTAAGGTGGTGAATACTGTGCTAAGCTACCAGATTTGGGGATAATTTGTTATACAGCATCGAGCAACTAGCACAGATTTTATTTTCTCATTATATGTGGTCATTTCAAGGAGTTAGAGACAGTGTAAGCTTTAGGGAATAATTGTGGAAAAGGCATCAAATGTGAAACAATTCTGTAAGCTATGGGAGCAGCAAAAGTCTAGCACCTAGCACCCTGGGTTCTGATCTCACCTGCTGGGATTTGAATTCTGGATCCATCACTTGTCACCTAGATGCCTTTGACCAGTTATGTGCCCCTGAGCTTTGTTCCTTTGTGAGTAAAATGAAGGCAATAATAAGAGTCATTTTATAAATCAGCTGTAAGGATTAAACAAGATGACATCTGTAAATTTCTCAAAACATAACCTGGTATCTGGTAAACACTTAATAAATGCTATCTACTTTTGCTGTTATGAGGATAAGAGAGGGTAAACTTTGGAACTTGAAGATCTTGCTGTCAGCTTAGGGGCGTGCCACAGTTCACAAAGAGAGAAAACATGAGGTAATCGACAATTAGATGCTAAATCAGCACTTGATAAATTGAAGGAGTTTAGGGGTACGGAAAAAAATAGGCTGGACTCTCCTGGAATGTTTCATGGTGAAATTTTAAGCATGAAAGAGTGAGTATTAGACCCCAAGTAGGCACAAAAGGAAGGAGTGGGGAGTCCTGGCATGAGCTAAGAACAAGAGGTGGAGCCAATAGGTAAAGAGCAGGGCCAGGGACTTGGAGGGATGGAGGATGAGACTGGAGAGGATGGACAGAGGAGAGGGCAGACATTTGCACACCAAGGGTGAGTCTCAGACTCTGCTCTGTAGGATGGGGGCAAACTGGAGACTGCTCAGTACTTGTCAAAAGTGCTGAGAACAGAAGGGGTTGGGAAGGGAGAACATGGAAGCTGGAGTCCCATATTCTTTAGCTAAAGTGGACCCCAGAGGCTGCCTGGCTATGTACCATGCACCCAGGGACTCTGGGAAAGGAAGGTCCCCTCTGGGGACGGAGGAACCACCACCGCTTGGCTTGCAATGGCACCACATGTCCAGAGCTGCAGCCTTTCGGGAGGAAGCAGAGGTGTCTGAGAGAGGTTCCCTTCACCCACAGCCTTGGAGGCCCTGAGGCATGAGTGTTTGCAAGTTGGTGCATGTTTAAGGTCAAGGGAACATTGATTTCCACCCTGAGTTGTGGTGGAAGCTGCTAATTTGATAAGACAGAGCATTAAAGATTCAGTGTATATGGATATTGATCATGGGGTAGGTCTTGTTAGATGATATTTTTTAAAAAAATGATCAAACAACTATTGGTGGGAAACTAAGTAAGAATTTCCCATCTGAACCTACCTCCTTTGAGGGTCTGTAAAGCTGAGTGAGACATTAGGTAGTGATAGAGTGCACCGCTCAGAAGATGGACAGACGTTGGCCTGCGTCCTGGGTGGACCACTCATTAGTTGTGTGGCCTTGGGAGAGTGACTGAGCTTCTCTGTGCCCCAGGTTTCTGGCAGGCCTGGAGATAGTTCATATCTGCACAGTGAGACAGGCAGAGCGGATGGTACTGACACTAACAGCAGGGGATGATGCTCGGCATGTTCCATGTGCTGGGAACTCTTCTTGCTTTAAAGGTTGGACTGATTAAATCTTCATAGTCACCCAATGAGGAAACTGAGGCACAGAAGCTTGCTGAAAGTTACACGGTGGAGGGCAAGGATTGGAAGCTGGGTGGTCTGTGTCCAGAGCTGGCTCTGTTAACCCCTGTGAAGACAGTCTTAATGCCTGTTTGGCAGTGTCTAATATGTGGGTGCTAAATATTTGATGAATAACTGATAGCTGCATGTGTTGGTGGCACCCCAAGAAGTCCATGTTCTCTCCTTGAGGGCTGTTGGAATCACAGCTGTGATTTCCTGATGGGACAGTTCAGGTGGCAATGTGAAAGAAGGTAAAGCAGGGTCATGAGCCCCCCATCCCAGGCCATTCCCCCAAATGACTGGGTGAGGGAGGAAAGAAGAGAAGGGGAGACATAACAGAAAAGACAAAACACAAGTACACGGACTCTAGAAAAAACTCAACTTGCCAGCAATCTTTTTTTAAAAAATATTTTTAGTTGTTGATGGACCTTTATTTTATTTATTTATATGCAGTGCTGAGGATCGAACCCAGTGCCTCATACATGCTAGTCAAGTGCTCTACCACTGAGCCACAACCCCGGCCCCTTTACCTGCAATCTTGTCTCTCCCTCTGCCTCCATGCTTGTGACCAACCTGAATCAGCGTGTTGATTCCCTTCCTGAGCATCCTCAGAGAAGGATGTACCCCAGAGGGACTTAGGAGGCAACCTTCATTTTTCATATCCTCATGGCCGGTGGGGGTAGCCTCCTGGACAACTGGTTCCAACATCATTTGGGAGAGCTGGCAGTCCTTAACTGTTTGGATTCCCACTCTGGGCCACATGCCTCCTTGCCTCTCCGGCTCCTGCAAGACCTCTGTTCCCCATCCCACTCCCCACCTAAGGAAGATGTGCGTCCAAGAAGAAGAATGGGAAGAAGCTCAGGTCTCTGAGAGCTGCCATGCTTTGTCAGAGTTTGCAAATGGGACTCTGTATCTGCCACAGTTTCCTACTATTACCTCATTCAGAATCTCCCTGTCCTGAGGCCCTGAGGTCAGACTGGCTGCCTGGAGGTTTGGCCAGCCATGGGATGGCCCAGGCACAGAGACAGGAGGCCAGAGGAATAGTCAAGAGCATCTCTATCTAATTCACACCTTGGCACCAGCTCACAGGGGCTGGCACATCTAATTTACAGCAGGAGTGTGTAATGGGTGTCAGGCCTCACCAGACCCACACATCACACTCCTCCGAGTGCTCAGAAGGACTGCTGAATATCCTGCAAATGAGTCACAAAGAAACATCCAGAACCACTGATGAATTCATCTAATATTTCAGTGCCTGATGTAAGACCAGACAGGGCAAATAGGGCACTGACCACCAGCCAGTGGTACTGCTGGGTGTGTAGGCGGGAAGCCTTACTTACTTCCTGGAGGTGAAAATGAACAATAACCTTATTCTAACGTGAAACTGGAGGGGGCAGACAGGCGATCTGAATCCAGGAATCTAAAATAGCAAAAGAATGGCCAGATAAAATTCCTGACAGCTCTGTATCTCTTTAAGTATAATGCTGAATTTATAAATCAGTGAGAACTATTCAAGTAAGATATAAAGACATGAAACAGTTTTTGGTGAATATGTTGTGGTTGATAAAAAAAAATGATCACAATGCTTTGTAACTCATTTCATCAAGAGGTGAAGTCTATTTCTCCACTACTGGGATCCGGGCTGGCCTTGTGTCTTTCTTTGACCAATAAAGTGCAGGGTGAGTAACAGTGGGAATTCTGGTGGCTGGGGTTTCAAAGACCTTGCAACGTCCACTCTCAGTCCTGAAACCCCAGGATCGCAAGGTGAAAAAATCTGAGATAGGTTACAGGAGGATAAAGTCACACAAAACAGAACCCAGACACCCAGCTGACAGTCTACCAACCCCCAGCCCATGTAACCAATCAGAAAAGAATCTCGACCAAGATTAGTTGAGCTTCATCCAGGTCAGCAAATCTGCCCAGATGAACCAGACCAAACTGTAGACCCACAGAATCAGAAGTTAAATAAATGGTTATTGTTTTAATATATAAAGTACCAGGGTGGTTTGTTATGCAGCAGCAGCTGACTGTGACATATTTCAAACATTTCTCCAAACTCTACTGACTTGCTTAGCTGACAGGTTTTCAGTACTGTAAGATCTATGAAGTCAGATTAGTGCACTTTACCTCATGTTATCTCCATCAACTAACCCTGTGTGTAGTACTGAGAGTAGGTTCTCAGTAAGGACTAGTTGAGTAAAAGATAATGTGAAATAGATTCATCTTGATGGTACCTCAATTTTTTTTTTCTAAATAAGACAGGGAATGATGATAAATACAAAGAAAGAAATAAAATATAAATGAAAAAACTGAATTAGACTGTGTCTTAATTATCCAATATTCTTAAGTAATGGAGCATGGATTGATGAATTTTAAAGCAACCACAGACTCCTTCTATCTGCCCTTAAACAAATATGTGTTTAGTACATAATGTGCACTATGCAAGATGCCCACCCCCAGGGTACAGTGGATAAACAAGATGGATAACAACCCTGGCCTCACGGAGCTGTAAAAATTTACACCATTAATTCTGTATAACCCAGAATTCGTTCCATTTTAGAACCGTGGGCAGAAATGACAAGCAAATTTATGAGTAGACACATCCACAGCAGATGCCATCTCGTCCTGGAACAGGGTGTTTTCTTTCCTATGATTTGATTTTTATTGGTATCTTGACTTTTTTCCTATTCGTAAATTTTAGAATTCATTTGGCTATTCAATAAATACTGGGAGCTCTGTGTCTGGTGGTAGTTGGTACATACAGGATAAACGAGACCCAAGCACTTTCTGGCCTCATAGAGTCTTTAGTCTGCTCAGGGAGACAGACGTTAGATGTGTAATCACTTTAAAATGCAAATGAGCTGGGTGTCCCCAAACCAAAGGCACAGGGTACTGTCACAGAGCAGCCTGACCTGGTCTGGGCAGCAGGTGGTCCAGGAGCTCTTGGCCTAAGCAAGCAGCTCAGTTAGAGGGTCTTCACAACTACAGCTGGAGAGTTTCAGGACATTCTAGTTCTGATGGATTTAAGGTGTGAAACTGAACTTCAAGGTGCTGACGAACTTGAACTGTTGACTAAGCACTCTGGGTCTGCGCGGCTTGCCCTCCCCCTTCCCCATCTAGCTGTTGCCGTTTGGTGGTCACCTTTCCATTTGTGAACGCTACAGATGATGCCTAGACCTTGGGACCAGAGTTCCTGCATTGTCCTTTACACATGGGCCAGTGGCTGACACCTCTCCACCATCCTTCCACCTGTAGGGCGAGCACATGTGCCTCCTCCACCTGTCCCTGTCCTCTCACGTCATCCACACTCCTTTCCCCCGGCCCCCCAGGGCATGGGGGTTGCCATGTGGCATGGTGCCTCTCTCATAGGCATGTGGTGAAGATCCCTGAGACGATGTCTATGAAGAGCCACGTGTTCCAAGAAGAGAGACCCTCTCCAGAAGGAACGTGAGGGATGGTAATTATTGCTGCACCTCTGTGGAGAGGCTGCGGGTGCTTGGCATGGTGCCAGCCCCTTATCAGGAGACAGCTGCTGCCTGGCCATGTGTGCACTTGAAATCAGGCTTTCCTGCCAAACAGAGGGATCTCTCCAGCCTGCAGCCGGCACTGCCTGCTCATCTGCCCAGGCTGAGCTGAGCGAGGGTACAGATGAGGGCTCGTGCCCACACCTCTGAGCTATCAGTCAATGTTTATTCATTCAACAAATATTTATTGAGTGTCTACGGTGAGCCAGACGTGAGTCTAGACATTGCCGGGACACGAAAGCTTATGATGGAGGAGAGAAGCCATTTATGAAACACTAGCTACGGGGCTCAGCACCAAGCCAAAGAATATCTCATCAATCCCTTTACAGATGAAGGAACTGCTGTTCAGTGACAGGGAATTAGTAAATGGCGGATCTGAGACTTGGTTCAATGTCAGCCCAATTCCAAACACCATGCTCTTTCCAGGACACGATTCTCCTTCAGGAACTTAACAAAGATGCCCAAGATCTCCACCTCCACAGAGACTGATAGCTTTAAAAACAGGCACAGAGCCATGTCAGCCCTCTGGCCCCCGGTTCACTATAAAAGTCACATTCTTCTCCTTCCAACCTTGGAGTCACCTTCTTAAACAATGTCTTTTCTCAGTATAATGCTTGATTTCCAGGAGCAGGTAGGAGAAAGAATATTCCAGGCAAAGGAGCATGTACATGCCAATTCATGGAAATGAGAGAGCTTTAGCTAAATGGGGGTGGGCCCGGGCATCCTTGCTGAAAAGGAAGGGGTCCAGAAAGAGAGAGGAGAAAAGTACAAGAGTGCTGGGGACAGGCATAGCTGATGGTGGCAAGATGGGATTGAATCAGACATCCAGCTGAAGAGGTAGGAAGGAAAGTGGTGCTTTCTGGGAGGTAGGAGGTTAGACATGAGCACATTTAAATCGGATAAATGAAAGTGATGACCACTGATGTACTTCAGGAGTAGAGAAAAGGTTTGACAGCTCCGTTGGGAAATGGGATATGCTGTTGGCAAGTTGTTTGCTGAAATGTTATTTAAACTAGCAAAACACTGAGCCTGAAATAGGAGGATTCCAAGTTCCAGGCCAGCCTCAGCAACATCACAAGGTCTTAAACAGCTTAGTGGGACCATGTCTCAAAGTAAAAGATAAAAAAGGTTGGGATGTGGCTCAGGGGTTAAGTGCCCCTGGGTTCAATCCCTAGTACCAAAAAATAAAATGGCAAAAAATTGGAAACAACCTGAGTTTCCAGCAATAGGGGAGTGCTTAAGAAATTTCCAAGACAGTTTCTGGATGGGATATCATGCAGCCATTAGTAATGACCATTGTGAAGATTTGAATGAAAAATGGCTCATGGTATGATACAGTGGGGAAGAAAAGGACTATGGAAAAGAAGATCCACTGTGTTAAATTCTAAGTGGAAAGAGTGACAAAAACAGATGGGTAGAAGGAGAAAGCTACTGATCTTGAAGACTATTCTGTGATGGAAAAGAAAGCCCAGGGAGGAATGGTTGTAAACGGCAAACCACAAATCCCTGAATTACTTGGTACTGTTGGCAAAATTGTATGTAAGTGCATGTGCATGTGCATGTGTGCACGCTGCATGCATAAATTCTTCTTGGCCTGAGTTGAGGACTCCAAGATTTCATTATTTCTCAGAAGGAGCTGTGATCAAGTCAAGATGACAGAGGACAGCTCAGATGACCACACCCCCCACTCTCTTCTGTTTCGGTTTGGGATCTTACAGTTTTCTGAGAGAGTTGAAAAGTATTCTCATTTCACATCCACCTTCCAGCGTTTTGAGGACCCAGTGTGGGAGCTCATGAGATAGATGATTTGCACGTGAGGTCCACGCCTTTCCTGTGTTGGTGTCAACACTGAACATGACCGTACAAACATGTGTGTACACTTTTCTCACACTGTGAGCCATCTTTATCCAGTCCCCTAGGTCCCAAGGAGCTCACCAGGGGACTCTTGAATGAAGCAAAGGGACCTTTTACTAAAGGACTTTTTCAGCGACTTCACATGGATTTGCAAAAATATTAAATTCCCTTGCACTGAATGGTGACTGGGGGGACTGAGCTCCATGGCTTTGGAGCCAAGTCTGAGATACAGACAGAAGGGATCCCATGAGACCATTGCACTGAGATGGCTAACTGCCCAGAAGACCATATGCCCTTAAATCAAGCTGGCACATCCCGTGGTGTGGAGCAGAAAGAACAGAGTGCAATAAAGACAAGAAAAATAGCCACTTAGAAAAACAAATGTTTCATAGCCTTTGAATAATTTAAAACAATGGTACATTTGATTGGGTCACGTGTTCAAGCCAGTTCATTTGGACATTAAAATATTCTGGTGCTTTTCTGATCCAGCTTACGTTCCTTCACTCACCAAGGGCTTACTGAGCACCTCCCTCCACCTGGCCTCTTCTTTCTATCAAAGGTCATGTGTCTATGGAGGTGGCAAGGATGAAATGAAAGTCTCTGGACAGTCCACCCAGGGTCTGAATACCTCGACCACAGGGCACATTCAATGAATCTACTGAGCCTCCTTTCCCTCATTGTAGAAGGGCTAGCATCCCCTACCATGCGGGTTGCATGAGAACTCTGTGAGAAAGAATACATACTGAATATATCATCTGGGACATGGTAGGTATGCTAGTGGCTATACATGGAGGCAATACTCAAAGAAGGTCATCACAACACATCCCCATCCTACAACACAGATTGGATAGAACAAAGGAGATAATGGACCATAGGATTGTCCAAAATTTTTTTAAAAACCCTAAAAAATGTTATAGAAATATCCTTATTATGAGTAAGTTCCTAGCCTGGGTCTTTCCTTGAATAGGTGTGGGGATATCTGGTGTCCCAAAGGTCACAGACTTTCCATTTTACTTATGGCCTTTTCTCGTCTCCAAACTGCATGTGGGTTCTGCAGCTGAGGTTAGCATTTTTGTAGGCTCTAGCTAAGTCCTGGGTGAGCTTTACTATGCTAAGGGTCAACATATCCCCAGACAGAACAGTATTTTAATTCAACAGCATTCAGTAGTTATTAAACTATGATAAATGCTAAAGTGAGAAAGATTACACTTAGACATAGAAGTGTCACTTGAATCACTTAAAAATATTATAATGTATAGCTAATTGCACCTTGACTGTAATATCCAGTGCTGGGAAAACACTTCAGATCCTTAAGTTAGGTACCACTTAAATACCTATTTTGATATGTAATGGATAATATTCTTGAGTGCAAAGGTTGCTAGAGGACCCACTGTTCATTGAATAGCTATTATGTGCTGGGCAGCTAGTCCATATTAATTAATTCAGTCCTCAAGACAATTAATTCTCTGAGACAATTATTATTACTCCCATTTTATTAATAAAGAAATTGAAATTCATAGATGTCAAGTAACTTGCCTAAGATCACACAGCTGATAAATGGCAGAGCTGAGATTCAGACCTGGGAACACCATCTCCGGAATCCACTATCATAGACATACACAATGTGAACCTGGTGTTTTCCTACTTCTTTGGGCTTCAGTGTTCCCACCTATAAATTGGTGACAGTAATTATACTGAGTTTTTGTGAAGATTAAATGAGATGGTTTATGAAAAGCTTAGAAAAGAGCTCAATAAGAGGACGTATTATTACACACGGTAACTGTTCTCTTCTTAGATTACCATTCTAGCATGCTTACGGTAATGAGTCTTGGACTGGGATTACTTTGGAGAGGAATACTCCTTACTCCCCAGCATGGATTTAATATAGTTGAGGCAACATGGTACCTAAGTCCAGGCAGCAGGGATGGCTACAAAACTGACAGAGTGTAATGCAAAGTAAAAACAGGGTGTTTCTGTTAAAAAAAAAAATTATTAAGGATTTCAAGATGGTAACAGCAAAGCATTAAACCAATGGCAGGGCTTTGAAGTCCTGGAATCTGCTCTTGCGCACAAGTTGTATGTTCCCGCAGCTAGCCCAGGTGGAGGGCGTCAAGGCTACCTGAGATATTTACACAGTCTGGGGCCTTAGGCAGAGTGGTGGGTCTTTTTGAGAGTGTCTGTCTGTCTGTCTGTCTCCCTCTCTCAGGTTTCTCACTAACAAACGGAGACCATGCCTGTCTCATGGGTTACAAGGAGAACCAAATGAATGATGGATCAAAGAATCTGGCTAATTCACAAAACCCCGTGCCTGTGGGTCTCACTCCTGACCGTGAGCATAGACACCTGTGAGCCCGCTGCACATACTCGCTGTTCTTGCCCCTTAAGATTGGGATTCAGAAGTGCCTGTCTGTGCATCTGTATTAATAACAAGTTCAAGGTGATTCCGATGAACAGCTAGGAACAAGAAGCCCTGCTCTACCAAGCAAAGGGTGTTATTTAGCAAAGGTTGTTATTTAGCAGAAGAACATTCAACTTGATTACTCAGAATTAGGATGGCCTTGTCTTTGTTTTGGGATTACAGTCAAGGTACATCTGAAGGGCCAAGTCCTTAGAAGCCCACCCTATGAAATGGTTTCAGCTTATCAGTTGGTCAGTTCATTGGTGATATGGCTCTGGGACACACAAAAGAGTCCTTTTATACCACTAGACAAGGAGTTGAAAGTCTTCCCACTGAGCTCTGCACCTCCCACCTGCAACCTTCCGGCTTCTGGTTGCCACGTAACCAGAAGAGACCAGCACCAGTGAGAACGGATGTACAACAGCAGCCTTTCTTTGGAAATACTTCAAATCCAGGCAGAAAACTGATGGCGTGGTGATAGCTTTCAAGCCACCTGGCACACGTCACTATAACTCGGCTGCATTTGTACCTGGGTGTCTGTCTCAGAGAACGACAGAACGGCCACGTTTGACAAGGCACACGTGTCCTCTCACCAAAGCCGTTTGACTTTTTAAGAAACAGATTGTGTTCTGCCTGAGTGGGAGCATTAATTAAGATTCTATTATATGGGAAGGCAGGTTGGGGGTAGTTCAGAGCTGCAGGGCAGTGGTGACAAAGCAGAGCTGGTGCGTGTGTGCAGCCATTAACAGGGTGTTAATTGGGTGGTACATGAACATAAATAGGAAGCTGGAGGTGCCGGGAGTGGCTAGCTGGTGTACAGGAAAGCCTTCGCGCCAACCCCACAATACGATACAGGCTCAATGCAAATTTCCTGGCTATGATTTCTCCCAGTACACATGTATGCTGGGGCCACTGGTGGGATTCCCATGCTATTATGCCAACTGGAAGACACTTTTACCCCAGGACAGCCACGCACAGGGCATGATCTTAGAATGTAATGGAGGCGCCAGCTTCCTTTCTCTTGGTATGTGAATGTGACTGCTTTAAAACTCAACCCATCTGTGTCTCCGGGTTACAGGAAGGTCTCAGTCATTCTCTTGCTCATTGCTCAGTCTTCTCAGACTTAGGAGGTCCTTCCTATTTTCTGGACAGCAGATGCTTGGTGGCTGCCTATCCAGAGTTGCAAGACGCTTGGGGGTGAAGAGTCCTTTCAGATATTGCTCTGCTTATGGGAAGCCTTCTGGAAAGCCAAGCTCTTTGATCTTGGCACGCTGATGCAAAACTGCAGAATGTTACACCTGCAAGAATCCTTCAGGTCAGTCATTGTAACTCTCAACTATAAGGAGGTTAAAACCCAAGGCAGAGAGGTTGAAGGGGCTGCCCCGGGTCCCGCGTGAGAAGGGCCGCAGGCAGGACAGGAGGCTCCCTCCCGCAACAGCAACCAGGGCGCAGCCTGCATTCTGCAGCCCTTCGTTATCCACCTTGGTTTGTTACTGCAAACACGAGCCAGGCCCACAGCGGCGGCTTCTCCCGAACACTAGTTATCCTTTATCACGTTTCCTTTAAATATGGTTTCTTCATCCTCATGTGGAGCCCGTTCTCCGTACGTTGCTCCAGTTCCTGGATTATTGCTGCCTGGTTCGGGGCTCTGAAGTCAATGTCGCCAGCAAATAGTTCAAAGCCTCTCTCACTGATCGAGATGCCCTTTCCCTCCCATTCAAGGTCTCAGCCCAGCCCCTCTGGGCGAGCAGTTAAGATTGTCAGTGGCTACGAGCCCCCTTCCTGCACCTCTTCACTCTTTTTCAAGCCTAAACATCAGTGCTGCGTTCACATGCACATGTCACGCGAATTTTTCTACTCTTTCCACTTCCAACATAGCTTCTATTTCCAAGGAGTCAAAGGGCTTTTCAGAGTCCATAAAAGTCTATGTACACAATGGCATTTTTCACTCAGCAGTCTTCCCTGGGACTTTTTCATTACCTGCAGGTGATCCTGAGTTGAGAAATGACTTCTAAATCCTGCCTACTCTTGTGGCTGATTAAAGTCCAGAAGTCCCTGTAGTCTGCCTACCAGTACTTTTGTGAAGATTTTGCATAACTACTGAAAACAGTTTAAAAGATCATGTCTGTGATCTATTAAACAAGATTCTTTTTCAAAGGGTGATAAAGGGCTTAAAAAGAACACATGAAACAGAAATGGCTGGGTTCTGCTTATTATCTGTTAGAAATGATAAGAATAACACATTTACTAGTCATTACAGAAGTCATTTGTCAGGAAGCACTTGCCAGAAAACATATTTGAAGTCACCAAAATTCAAATAAAGAATTAATGGGTAAATAATTTATACTCAAGTAATTATTTGCAAGACTTTATTTAAACTAGAATTTAGTAAAAGGAATTCAAAGGTTTTATTCCTTGCATCACATAATAAAGGGATTGTTTAATTAGAATGACAACTTTCTCCTCTAGGTAAAAGGAAAGGGAAATGTAAATTCAGAGATGATTCTCTTTAACCACAGAGAATGATCATGGCCAAAATGGTTCAGAGGAAGGATGGCACTTTGGATAATTCCAGTGACAAAGAACCGAAAAGCAGAATTTCCAGAGGAATCAAAGTCATGGGTTTTGGAGCATCTCTTCAATAATCACAGCACAAAACAAAAACAGTAATGAAGCCCTCAAAAAAGCTCACACCCATCCATAACACACACAAACCCAGTGACACCTACTTCTGAAACATACACCCTCACACTCAGATACCTTTACACACCTCTTCCTGGCTAAAATAAATAACAGTGCCAATCCCACCCCAATGACAAAACACATTCCAGATGCTGTCAAATTGCTTTCACAGAGTTTAATGAGTTGAGCATCCAGAGACAGACTCTCAGTCGTCGCTGGTTCCTGAGGCTCCTAACTTCTCCAGTGTGAAGAATTACAGGCACTTGGGCCTGGGGACTTAAACTTGTGCAACTGAGAGTTTTCCAAAGTCTCCAGGTCCATTTTCTCTAATTTAAGAGACAGCAATTGTCAGACTGCTTCTCAGCTTCCGTTTGTCACCAGTTGGGTGGCTGTTCCCTCCATGGCCTTTTGACTTAACCATATTGGCTCTTAGGAAGCACAGCGCTTGGATCAGGAATTTTTGGTGAGATGGACTAGATAGAGACCAGCTGCATTCTACCTCCCTTGACTTAGGAGCCATGAGCACGCAGTCGGAGATGGCCTTGGCAGCGTGACTCATGCTGCGCAACGTGGAAGAGCCTCAGCGTTGTCCTGTCCAAGAGAAGATTCCTTCAGGGGTGATCCCTAGAGACTTAGGGGACTAGTATGTGGAAATGACATGGAGTCCCCTTCAAGTCCTGCCAGACAGAAAGCCAAGCCACTGCCAGCCAAGTCGGAAGGCTCATGGCAAATGAAAGCAAAAAGGGCACAGGTTCTGTTAAGGACCGGCGCACAAAATATCTGCGTTCAAAGAACAAAATGAGACGGTTCATGATAAAATTCTCCTTCTGTGCCTCAGGCCATGCCTCTGAATCCTTCTTTGGTTAAGAAATTTACAAAGAGAGCTTCACAAACCCCCTTCTCTGTCATTACTACGATACGCCATCTCCCTATACAATACAATAAAGTATTGCTGAAAATTTTGAGTTAACCCTTCTGACTACCTGAGGTTTTGTAAACTGTGGATACAAATGACTTACAACAGCTACTGAAGGAAGTTCAGCTGTGGAAACTAACTCCGACTGCACAGGAGATTGGCGGGCTCTGCAAAATCAAAGCTACACTGTGCATGTGCTTTTGGGATGGCATGTGGCATGTGCAGGAGAAACCTGCAGAGAGTGGATGGGCCAGGTCCTGTAGCAGTGTCTAGTCCAGCAGAATCTCCCCTGACTGCAGGAGTAAGGAAAGGTATAAGCGGGAAGACGAGGCAGCCAGCAACACGGTAAACTGTGAAGTCCAAGAGGGTGGGCAGGTGATTTCTTAAAGAATGGCAGATTTGGAATTTTTAGTACAATCATCCTTTGGTATCTGCTGGGGATTGGTTCTAGGACTTCCCCAAGGACTCTGAAATCCACAGATGCTCCAGTACCTGATATAAAATGGTGTGGTATTTCCATATAACCTAGGCATGTCTTCCTATATACTTAAAACCATCTCTAGATTGTTTATAATCCATAATACAATAGAAATGCTCAGTAAATAATTGTTACGCTGCATTGTTTGGGGGATAATGACCAGGAGAAAGGTCTACACATGTTCAGTAGAGATGTAATTTTTTTCTGAATATTGTCAATTTGTGGTTGTTAAAATTCAAGATTGTGGAACCCATGGTTACAGTCTACGGGTACAGAGGAGGGTCAGCATACACATACACACACATGCATGTACATAGTCATATAGTATATGAAATTATGTCTTTAAAAATTTTTGTTATGGAAAATAACAAACCTCCAAACAGCCATCTGTCAGCTTCAACAGTGATCAATTTATGGCCACTCTTGGTTCACACCCCTCCCCCTCTCCCACCTTATTATTTTGAAACAAATCTCAGACATATTATTTCATCAGTAACCATTTCAGCATTCAGCTCTAAAAGATAATGGTACATTTCAAATATTTAACTGTAATACCATTGTCCCACCTAAAAAGCCTTCCTTGACATCATCAAAGGTCCGGTCGGTGTCCTCATTTCCCTAATTGTCCTGGAAACTTTACTTTGCCAAAGTTTAAACTAGGATCCAGTTAGGCCCACACAGTACAACTGGTTGAAAGATCTTTTATGTCTTGTGAAGCAACGAATTTCCATTTCCATCTCTTTTTGTCTTTGGAAGCTTTTCATGGTTGTTGTTAAAGAAACTGGGTTGTGAGTCCCACAGTGTCTCACAAGTCTGGATTTTGCCTAGTGGTGTTTGTATGTTCCACGGTCCCCTCATCTCTGCTAAATTGGTGACTGGACCCAGAATCTGGATCGGATTCACTTCTTGGGCAAGACTATGTCATAGGTGCTGGCCTGTGTCTCTTTCAGGAGGCTTACCACCTCTTCGGATCTCTCTTTCTGATCTGAACAGTCATTGATGGTTATTATTTAGATCCATTCATCCTTTAAAGATTACAAAATGGGTGTCTTTTAATCCTATCTTAACTTTCTTCTCTTCCTCCTTATCTTTGGTTATTATTACTATTTTTAAATAAAGTTGGAATTATTCTGTAGAGGTGAAATTCCCCTCATTTGGCCAACAAGAGTTTTTAGATTTTGTTTGCTTTGAATCATTATAAACTCATGGATTTAAATACATTTGGTCTTGTGTTTCAGTCTATGGAAATTCTTGGTGGTTATTATTCTTATTGGTTATTATATTGTGTTCTCTTTGGTTAGTGGGCACTTCAAGTTGACCCATGAATCTCTGCTTTCAGGTGTGACAAAATGTTCCACCCTATCTTATATATTTCCTTCTCCAGATTTGAAATCAACTGTCCTCCAAGAAGTCCTGAGTTCTTTTAGGGAGAGGTAGGATTTAGAGACCACAATCAGGCTGCCAGGATGGATCAGTGCTCACGGGTTAATCATTTGCAGGTTAACAGAGCAAGAAAACACACGCACACTTCATAATATGTAAAATTACACAAAATATATAGGCATCTACTTAAGACAAATTACATTTTAAGTTCAGACGGATGCTTCCGATTCAAATTCAGAATTATAAGTTTTTTATTTAACTTCATTTATCTTTCAGTGGTATTGTCTTTGCCCATGCTGAAATCTTCAATTCTTAATTACACTAAATACTAAATACTTATTTGCATTATCCCATGCTGGACACCCAATAGTCCCAGAGTAAAAAAAAAAAAAAAAAAAAATCAGTGATATCATAACTGAAAATAGCTATTTTTTACAGTTCTTGATGTTCTTGATATCTATGAAATTAGTATGTTTTGAAATAACAGATGAGTCCCTCTCTGCAGTCATGCCAACTTCTGGATACAGAGTTGGGCACTGATTTCATTTTAAGAATGGCTTTTTGCGTTTTATTTTTGTTTTATATTTTTGGAGACATTCATACACTTACTGAACAAAATAAGTCCATTCAAACATGCCCAACCCCTGACAATTGTCACTGTCTTTTTCATCTTCTTTCTCACTATAGGAAATGTACAAAAGTTATGGTTTATTCATGTTTTGATTTCTTTTTAAAAATGTAGGCATCTGCCTTTTTATTTTATATATTGTGTAATTTTAAATTTTATATTTAATGTTTTGGATAGAATCACTGAGTGTCCTATGCTATTGCTGGATATAATGACTGAAAGTATTGTTTTTTTTTAAATTGGTGCATTATAATAATTATAGTGGGATTCATTGTGACATATTCATATATGCACATAACATAATTTGGTCAATTTCATTTCGTAGTACCTCCCCATTCCCTCCTCTCCTCCCTACCCCTGATCCCCTCTTTCAATTGTACTGGTCTACTTTCTAATTTCATGAGATCTTCCCCACTTTTTTCTATCTAGTTTTCACGTATGAGAGAACACACATGACTCTTGACTTTCTGAGTATGGCTGCTTTCATTTAGCATGATGTTCTCTAGTTCCATCCATTTTCCTGCAAATGATATCATTTTGGTCTTCTTTACAGGAGAGTAAAACTCCATTGTGTATCTATACCACATTTTCTTTATCCATTCATTTCTTGATGGACACCAAGACTTGTCTCAAGGTGCTATTTTAAATCCTAGAGCAGTTCAAGTTTAATAAGGTCATTTCTGACTTGTAATTCTTTAACATTGTAGAAAACTCTGGGAAATTGTTTTAGGTCCTGCCCCACTTTCTTTCCTTGACCTTCAATTAGTTCTTCCATAGAATTTTTTAGCTACGTCAGCAAGACTTTCACCACCTAGTTGCTGGACTTTGATTCGTTTTACTTTCATAGAAGGAAGGAAACCCCTTGAAATGATTTCTTAATTCTTCTATAAAAACAGGACCATTTGGGACTCTTTAATGTCTGTTGTGTGAGAAGGAGCACTGGGCTTCTTTTACTGCTGGTTGGAGACAATGTTGAAAACTTAATTTATGGCGTTTATAATGGCAGCAATTGTACGAGGCAATTCACACTTTCCAGAAAATGTGGCTGAGAAGCTGATGGAATGTGGAGGTTTGTGGAGGAGGATGTACCTCCTCCGTGTCTGGATGTATCAAATGGAAGACACGAGGGATTGCCTAGAGGATATGGAACTTAATTCAATGTTCTACTCAGTAACTGACTTTCCTTCCTTCATAATGACAAACCTGTTCTGAGCTGAGTTGTTCCATGATCTAAGATAGCTTATTAAGCTGCCAATATATGGGGGTAAGAAGGTCCGATTATGGCCCCTTGATGCCCTTCGATTTGCAGAATAGTAGAGTGATCCCACTTTTCAGGAACATTTCCACTACCACCTTGACTTTTGATTACTGCAATAGTGTCCTAAGTGGTCTCCCTGTTTTAACCTTGTTCCTCTGCCCAAATTTGTCCTTCATATAATGGCTAGAGCAGGAAAATTGGACACACCATATTGAGACTCATCATAAAGCCATAATGATTAAGATGGTGTGATACTCAGACAGCCACGGAAAAGAACTGAGAGACCAGATGGATCCTTACACACTCAGATGTGGGCTTTAAGGCACAGCTGGCAGTAGCCAATGGGAAAAGAGGAAAATGCAGTCTCATGAATATATTTCCATCTCAACAGCTGTTTGTAGACATCATTTTAAATAGACACAAAGGATTACCTTGTATGAATGTGCCATTCCCACACTATCATTTATTAACCAATCCCCTGTCCATCAACAATGAAGTTGTTCTTCCCAACTTTTATGATTATAAACAGTGCTGCACTGGAGACTTTTGTACCTAAAATATTGGACACATTCTTATTATTTCTTTGAGATCCATTCTTTGGATGAAGATTCTTATGGGTGAAGATATTCAAAGGGATTGAATATCTTGGAAAATCCTAAATTCTAAATTCTAAATTGCTTTCTGAAAGATCTTGTATTCCTATAGCAGCATTTGAAAGAGTTGACATGCTTCCTTGGACAAATGGAATATCATTACTTTAAAATATTTTTGCATTGAGTGAGGGAAGAAGGGAAACTCATAATTGCCTTAATTTGCATTTAATTGATAACATTAAGTTGAACACCTATCCCCCCAAACTTTAAAGTTTTTCTTTTGTAAAATGTTTTGACCTTGTACAAGTTACCAAATTGCTCTTTCTCCTACCACTCTCAACCAGCAGGTATGCCATTTTGAAATTACTGCCTCTCAATGATTGCGTACCTTGTTCCACTGCTCCAGTACTTTCAAATGTTTCCTGCTATCCACTGATTAGGATAAAAATCTCTAACCAGAGCATGATGTGCACCAAACCAACCCCCAGCATCCTCATCCACCCTCCCCTCCCCACGTGAACCCTCCTCCTTGTTCCCACAGGCTTGCTCCCTGTTCCTTCTCTATGTCATGGATCCTCCCTACATTCTGGGCTCTCATTACTCTTCTAATTTCCTTCTCTTCACTTGCTTAGTCTATTTCCCTTTATGCCTGGCTCAAGTGCATCATCTCCCTTAAGTCTCCCAGGGAGACCATCACCTCTGACCTTAGGAGATACTTACTGTAGTACCTCTCTCTGCTTCATGTCATCTCCTTTTCAAAACATTTTTGTTCAGGGACACATGTCCTAGCTGAAGTGCAGAACTCTCAGGGAGGAGGACAACACACCTTGGAGCTCTTTGATGCCAGTGTCTCTTGGGGAACATAATATGTGGATGATTTCCACCATTTCCACAGCAAGGCCCTGTCTGTGGCAAGTTGGGGAGATGGAATTTTTACCCTTCATACCTGCCTAACCCCAGTATGATTTTTACTGAATTTTCAGATGGTTATTGATAATATTTGATTTCTTAGTCATGGAAGAGTAGAGCGAGTAGGTACAAGGAGAGGCAATAGTAAAGTCTGCTGTAGTTGTTGAAATAGCCCTCTTGGGTCATTCTGGAATGCTTTGTCTTTCTGCCTCTCTCAGTCCACAACCCCAAACTCAGCACAGGCTGGGGTTGGTGGATACTAGACAAGGGAGAGTTGGCATGCAGAGTAGGGAGAATAAAGTCAAGTTCCATCCCTGCCTTTGGCAGGCCATGTTCCCACAGGCAGATCCCCTAAGTCTCTTCATCTGCTTGTACTTATTTCCTAGGATTATTAAGAGAATTAAGTAATACAATGTGTATAGAGCCACAGAGCCACAACTCAATACATGAAGTTATTATTAATAAGTCAAAAGGAAGACTACTGAAGTTGGAGGGTGGGTCAGCATGAGCAAACAGAAAGCCCTGCATGTCCAGGGCAATAAGAGACCAAGGGCTGGGCTCTTAGGTGGGAGAGTTGCTAAAGCACTTCTCCTTCTCAGCAGGGCTCTGAACCCAGTGCCGTGTTGGGTGAACTGTAGTGTAGAAAGAGCCGTGTGCACAATGCTACCTTTTGCCTGGAGGGAGCACTCAGGGCTGGAAACAAGAACTTGGAGTTTTGAAGTCTGAGCCACAGTAACTGTGAACTTTCCGGAGAAACTCAGGAATGACAGCTATATTAATTGATTCTTCAGTGAGAAACTGAGAGAGAGGAAACAAAAATTATGAAGAGTGACCACGCAAAAATGAAAACAAACAAACAAAAATAACAATATTGGATATATGAGAAAAGGGGAATTTAAGGGTAAATCTGATATAGAAGGAAGAGTGGCATTATATATTAAAAAGCACCATTTAAAAAAGACATATTCAAAAAACTGTATGCACCATGCAATATAACACCTAAACATATAAAGACAAAAGCTATTAAAATACAGGTGCATTTTAACTAAAATAAAAGTTGGAAATATCCATACACATATCTGAGTTCCATGTATCTAGGAGACAATAAAATGAGTAAAGACAGTGGGAATTTAATATTTTAAAAATTTGGTAGAAGAAAAAAATTGCTTAAGTTAACATTATCTAAGGAACGTGTGAAGGTACCAAGGCCAGAAGATGAAACTAGTGGTATCAATATTGAGAAAAATAGGTGAAATCATCTCTGTGCTGATATGTTTGAATACCGAGAAAACCCCAGAGACTCTAATGAAACCCTAGTCAAATAAATGAGACGATTTAGTAAAGATAGTAAAGATAAATATGCAAAAATCAATAGATTCACTTTCAGCTAACAATAAGGACCCAGAAATGAGAGCAAGGAAAAAATGTCATAGCAGTTGGGGGAAAGAAACTATAAAAATATTTAGAGACAAATTTAACATCAAAGGGAGCCGGCCTGGATGGCATATTCTCGTGGTAACTGCATGGTTCCCAGTGAGCTCTGAATTTCCCCCTCTTCTAGGTTCTTCTTTCCAGCCCTATATACACTACCCTCCTTCCGTCCTGGTTGCTGCTTCTTGCATTCGCTATTCTGATATTCCTTAGAGTTTTCTTTTAACCCTTCCAGGAGTTAACCACCTTTTACTAGATAATAAGTCTTATATAAATTTTCCCTGTATAAATTACTGGTGTGGTTTCTGTCTCTGACCAGACCCTGGTTAATGAAGATCTATGTCAAAACAAAACAAAACAAAACAAAACACAAAACAAAACCCATAAAATTTTATCAAAAAAATCCCAAACAAGAAGTAAGCAAATAGATATTTTCTAAGACAGGAGGACTTAATACTACAAAAATATCCATTCTGCTCAGAATGTAACTAATTCCAATACATTTTCTTTCTTTCTTTCTTTCTTTTTTTTCTTGAAGTAGATAAAAATATCTTAAGTTCTAATGGGAGGGTAATTACAAGAGAACCTCTAAAAAAAGCATGAAAAATAAGAATTATGATGGGGGATATGACTTGCCAAATATAAAGTCATAGTAATCAAATCTAAGTGGTATTGGCAGAGAGACAGACAAAAGAGATCAGTAGAACAGAATGGAAAAATCCAGCAAAAAATCTGAGGACACATTAGAATCTCATATATGATAAAAGACAGAATTTCATTTCAGAGGACAGAGGATAGTTTATTTAACAAATTGTACTGGCACAAATGGCTAGCCATCTAGAACTGGCCTGGCAAGCTTCTTCTGTAAAGAATCAGATAGTAAATATTTTAGGCTTTGGAGCCCTATTGTCTCTGTCAACAATATGCAACTCTGCCATTATAATGTGAGAACAGTCATGGACACCACATCAGTAGATGCATATGGCTGTGTTCTATTAAAACTTTATTTACAAATATGGGTAGCTGGCCTGTGGGTCACAGACTAGCAAGTCTTGGTTTGGAGGTAAATAAAATTAGCTTTCTTCCCTTATCTCTGATCAAATATAAAAATAAATGTTGAATAGAGTAAAGACTTAAATGTAAAATATAAACCACATAAACTTCTAGGAAGAAAAATTCAGGTGGACCAGGATATGATCATATCAAGAAGGGCATCCATCTTAATCAAGTCTGGAAACTCAGAAGTTGTAAAAGAAAATTGGACATATTTGACTATATAAAAATGTAAAACTTTTATATGGCAAAAACATACCATAAAGATAAACAATAGTTTTAAGAGAAACGTTGGTCCCACAGATGACTGATAGCTCTTCTCTACAAAAGGCTCTTACCAATTGGCAAGAAAAAGACAAACAATCCCATTGAAAGATGGACAAAGGGTATAGATTTTAGTTTAAGTGAAATTGGAGGCTTTCAGGTTTTGAGCAAAAGAATAATATGGTTTATGCTTTAAAGAGGCTCAGGCTGCTGTGTGGCTGTGGATTGTCAGGGGCAGGGAATCTTGGACCCAAGGAGGTCAGCCAGGATGTTTCTGCAGAGCCCCCGTGAAGGCTTAATAGGTGTTCAGTAAATCCGGGCTGGCTGTTGATGAACACGACCTTGCGAAGCGCACCATGGCATCCGGGTCAAGCGTCCCTGGTCCTTTAGTTGTGGTTCAGAATATTGTACAAGACTTCTCACGTCCTTGGAACCAACAAATGCGTGTCTCTGGTCATGTACAGCCAAGAACTTGCCCTGGCTGGAGTAAGTCCTGGGAGCTCCTGCTGCCTTGGGTTGGTCTAGTGTTCCCTCAGCTCTGGTTATGAGAAAGGGAGGCAAGAAGATAGGTTGCAGGTTGGAGAAACTGGAGGCTGCTTGGCCTAATGAGGCAGGGCGTGGGAGGAGGGGCGACAGTGACAACCCGAGGAGGGGACAGAATATGCCCCTGCAGCCCCCGGTAGGAAGGAGGAAGGGGGAGTGCACCAAAGAGTCCCCACTCTGCTCTTGAGATTTAGGGCTCTAAAGACTTGTCTGCCGTTCACCTGTCCACCTGTAAAGTCAAGAGCATCCAGATGCTAAGTGGCCAGAGTGAAGCAGCCTGCCTCTCTTCGGTTAGCAAGTGGGTTTCAGAACTCTGTCCACCTACCCCGCAGCAGGAGCAGCAGCTGCAGGGACAGCAAGAAGGAGCATCCTTGCCTCCCCATACAAGGTTTAGGGGGCCGGGGGCACGAAGCTGCACAGCAGCGCCGGGCTGGAGCTGGTAAGGCAGGCTCTGTGGCTCTGTGCAGGGCCTCTGCTTTTTCAAGTGTAAAATGAAAAACATCCTGGACAGGAGGAATCTCTAGAGAAAAATGAAAGAACGCACACAGAGCTACGGGGGGGAGAGGCGGCGAAGCTGACATTTGCTGCAAAGGGAAGAGAATAGCATGGTCGCAGAGGGACCCGGCGCCGGCAACAGAGCTCTGCGCTGCTCATGTGTGTGGAGGCCTCTCTGTTGCCTGGAATTCCTGGTGGAGCAGGCAAAGGGAGGTGGATCAGAAAGAAGCGGGAGGTGGGGGCTGGCAGACTTAGCTCCCCTGTGACTCTATCCCTGGCAGAGGCGTCTGGGCAGGTTGAGATTATTCTATTCTCCATGACTGAGCCTGTGTCTGGTTTCCCAGGGAGATGGGCACAATGGTCCCCACTTGCCATTGGTCTTTAACAAAACAGCAGTGTGCAGTACACATTTCCACACACAGGGTGGCCTGCATGCCTTCCAGGGGGCATCTGCCACATAGTAGGCACGCAGGAAATACTGGATCTCTGCATCGTCTTTGTACTGACTCAGTGCCTCCCAAACAGTATGCTCCACACAGACACTTGGAAAACCTGTTTGAACACTCCATCATCCAAAGCAGGGGTGACAACCAGATAAATCCAACCACTGCCATGATCATGTCACATCCTCTAGGACAAGGACTGGCAAGCTGTAGTCTGAGGGCCAAAGCCAGTCTGCAGCCTGTTTTTATAAATAAAGATTTATTGGAACACAGTCACAAACACTTACTTACATGTAGTCTGAGGGTCGCTTTTGAACTGCAACAGTGGGAAGACTTGAGGAGTCACATGGAGATCAGATGTCTGGTGTGGAAAGTCTCAATTATACATTATCTGGCCCTTTATAGGAACATTCAGCAGCTGCTGTTCTAGGTGACTACCTGGATTTAGTAGGTCTGGGGTGGGGTCTAACGAGCTTCCTGGTACCACTGATGCAAACAAGATGCTAGGTATTCTTTCTCCCAAAGCAAAAGGAGATGAGATAATCAATACCAAGCTCCAACCACAAACAAGGCCTACCCTTGCCCTGCAGCACCACATAACCAGAGTTAGCTACAGTCAATGCACGCCTGGGGCATCCTTCTTCCTTCCCCCATGGGGTCTCTCTTACTAAATCAACACTAGCAGCAGCAGACACCAAAGGACCGGAATACCCCGCTCAGTTTGTGGGCAGACAAAAAGCTAGAGGATGCAGCAATGGACCTTGGTTGCCTTTTGACCTCCAACATCCATCCATGGCTCCCTCTATGGTGCCATTTTGGTATATTTCTTTTTCCTGCACATGGCTTGGGTAGGACTGACTCCAGATATATAGCACATATTCTAGGCCAACATCAATCAGAACAGAGTAACTTCCCTGGGTCACCATGATTGTTTTAGGCATGTGAGTCAGCAGTTTCCCTGGGACTTCTGCAGGGGTTTCAGTGGGAAGAATATTTTTTCTTTCCTACGTTGTCTATAGTGAGAAGGATCTGGGCTGCTGGAACAAATCTCACAGCCTTGAGGAGACTCCTTATGGAAAAGGAACCAGTATGGAGGAGATGACTCCAAACCACAGGGAAGAGAAGAAGCCTGGTGACCTAGTTTAACTATTTAATCAAATTCCACACTTGACCCGGATACCTGGCCACCTGTTTTCCAATTATCTAAACCCACACATTCACTTTGCTCCTGCCATTTGATTTTGGGGATTGTGCTTTGCAAGATTAGAAAAAAAATCATCCTGATGGTAAAAGTTATGAAAGTTACAAAAACTTTCCATCTGACTATAGCTGAGCAGCTGATCCACACGCAGACTGATGTGCATGGAGGCTTTTCTTGAGACTTCTGCATGTTTGAGCGCATTTTGGCACATCACAGAAGGAGCATGGAGAGACAGCTGTCCATCTTGGAGCTGGGGTGCCTGCTGCCCTGGCCATCTCTAAGTTTGCCACTGCTTACTGACCTGGAAACCCTTAACTCTCTACCCACAACAAGCTCACGTCATAATATTTCCTGTTTTGTCCTGGGAAAGGGCTCAGGAATCAAATCAAGACCTTGAATCAATTGAGTGAAGAAGTGTTGGAGAATTTAGCAAAGGGTAGGTCATTCTGGGCAAAGCTGCACCAGGTAATGTTTTCTTTTGTGATATTCCATTCTCTTTTGGTATCTTCTCAACCCCAAATTAACCAATGTGCATTCATTCATTTTCTCTCCCTCTCTCCTTTCTCTTCTTCCACTTCCTCCTCCTCCCCCTCTCCTTTTCCTCCTCCTCCTCCTTGTTCAATCTTCTATTTCTTCTCTCTCTTTACCTTCTTATCAAAACAGCTTTCACCCAGTAAACAGGCTAGAAAAGATCTTACTAAACACTCACAGTAATCAGATATACCTGCTTTTGAATTGGGTAGATCTGGATTTGAATCCCAGGCTCACTATTTACTAGGTGTGTGGATAGGGATAAGAAATTTAAACTCTTTGAATCTTGACTTGCTTATTTTAGAAATATGTACCTTGTTGAGTAATCATAGGGAAATGAGATGAAGTATATAGTGGTTAGCTGTAGGACTATCACTAATGAATAAAAATAATACCATGGTCAAAATGTTAGTATCATCTCAGCCTCTCAGAGGTATTTCTGCCGTCACAGGGATCAATCCGCTCTACTGTCAGAGTTTCAGTGTCAACCACAGATCTGTTCCTAGGTTTTAGTTTGGTAGGTGGCCACTTTATGAAGGTGCTCAGGACCTTTGCACAGTCCTTAGGCCATGACCTTGAGAATTAGAAATATGGGCCATATGTGTGGAAGTCAAAAGAACAATTCCAGAGATTGAGAGCAGCCATTAGGTGATACTCAGATCTTAAAACTCTAGTCCTTGGAGGTCATTATCATCACTGGATTTTGATGGACGACCCGGGATTGGTTTAGGGTGGGATGTCCAGAAACCACCCCCATAGAGGCTTTCCTTCTATTTGGTCAAAGGTAGCGTCATCCAGTATGTCTGTCAACGATCTCCATCACTGGACCATCAGTTGGGATGCTCCAAATCCATCTTCTGGCAACAGTGGCTTGGAGAAGGACCCCAGAGCAGAGAGAAGCATTTCTTTTACTCCAAGAGCAGTTTTCTAGGACTTTTCCTTAACTGAAAACAGAGGAAACTGCAGGTGGCTGGCACATCCGGGCACTCCCATTTCAAGCAACAACACAGGACATGATGGAGTAGGAGCCATGTTTCCTTTGAATACTAACGACCCAAGGGATACGTATCATCTGAACCTCTGACAAAGGTCCTGAAGTTAAGATTCATAAACAGTGTGATCCCCAGCAGATTAGTGCCCGATTCTTATCATCCCCCATTTTCAAAATTTTGCATTTCATTTCTGCTTTGGGAATCCCACAAGTCCAGAGTAATATGGATTAACAATTCACAAAAACAACAAATCATGTTCTTCTTGGGGGAAAATCAGACATTGGACTTCCAACGAGGGGAGATGGGGAAGACTTCAGGGTGATATGTTATCTTGACAAAGAAAAAGCCACTCAGTGTTTTTGCTTCTCAAGTCTGTGGGAAGAATTATTCAAAGGATATTTTCATAACTTTGAGATTCTACAATTAATTTCTATGAAACTCATGGCCAATTATCATCTTTTCAATGATTTTTTTTTTCTCTATCCTTCCCCCCAAGAGTCTTGACAAATTTCTTTCTTTCAATTAACAAAAAAAAAAAAAAAAAAAAAAAAAAAAAGGAAAAGAAAAAGAAATTGAACAGATATGTCTCATGGAGGCTGGCAGTACTTTCAAGATCTGGTAATAATTTATTCAGGTTCATTTATAGTAATAAAATACATCTTTACATACAAGTTGCACAGAAACACACAGCAGACGCCCACTCATCTTCCATGTGATGTGTGTGGTTCCTTGTTGGAACATACAGGAAACTTTCATATATCAGAGATCACTTATGACAGCCCTATATTCTGTGTAAAGGTCATCTCCCAGCAGAAGAATAGCTCACCTAGTTAAAGGGATACCAATTTTTAAGTGCTCTGCCAAGCTGAAGACGGAGTGAGTGAGTGAGAGGAGGAGATGTCAGATTTCAAATGCAGGGCACGCTCATGGCGTGCTCAGATGCTGAGCTGGTAGGAGGGGCAAGAAACCTCTATTTAGAGATGATTGGAAAAAATCAGTACTACACGGCACACTTGAGAAGGAATGGGGGAGGCTGTCCTTTCCTCTCTCCAGTTGTGACAAAATGGCCACCATGGAAACAGGAAGCAACAGCAGATGTCGACAGCGGGGCCTCTCCCGTGCCTGAAGAGGTGTGTGCATTCAGGCCTGCAGTGGGCTCCCTGGGCTAGGGGGCTTCAAGTGTCAGGGTGAAGAAACAGGATGCATTTTAAAGGAAGGGACGGTCTACAAGGAAAATGACCAGAGAAAAGCAAAAGTTAAGGGTTGAAAAGAAGAGGGACCAGGAAATTATGTTGACCTGCCTCCTCCCCAAGACAGAATTTGCCATATTTTACCCACCTTAAACTATATAGCCATGCCAGCTTAAGAAACCCCAAATATCCTAGTATCTGCAAATGTCATCAGCTGCTTTTGAAATCACCTCTTTAAAATGGCCCTGTGACTACCACACTTAAGGGGACAGGGGACCAGAGGCACCTGCAGGGTTAACCCTAAGCACACCTGCTAGACAGGGAAAGGGGGTCTCTTCCCTCCCTAGCCTCCTCACTCTCAGGTGGCTCCTGGGCTCCCTTCCTCGTGCAACTGAGGTCTTTCTTGCTGTTCTGGTTATACTAGTTACCAAATCTGGCCCGACCTCCCTATCTGACAGCCTCTGTGACAACCAACCTATCTGAGAAGCCAATCTGGTTAAGCGTGCTTTCCCTCCTTGAGGATCCAGTTACCTTTAGTTAGGCCTTTTCCCTCACAAGGCAGATGCCCAAAGCAAAGAGAGTGAAGCAGCAGGAATTTCAGACACTGTGTACAGCTCCCCGGGGGTACCTCTGGGGCTGGAGCCTTTACATACATCACTGTGACAGAGAAATGGTCTGCACAGACCATGACCACTGCATCTTAGGTGTTTCATCTGTCTGTGTGCATGTGCGTGTTTGGTCTCCTTTCCTCGCCACTCTCCAAACCACACTCTCACAGATGCACAACCCCACACACAAAGATGCCCATAAATATGCTGTGCACAAGCCTGATACTTGCAGGTACACTCAGAGCAACGACGTGGACTTTTTATCCCCAGTCCCTTATGGGCTTCCCAGGATCCTCCAAAGCAGGCCCTGGCAAACTATGGTTCATGAGCTGAAACAAGCCCACTACCTGTTTTATAAATAAAGTTTTATTGAACACAGGTCCATTCATTTGTGTATTTTCTGTGGCTGTTTTTGTACTATAACAGGGTGTATGAGGACAGTCAGTTCATAAAGTCCAAAATCTTCACTCCCTGACCTTTTAAGAAAATGTTCACTGAATCCTGCTATATTTCTGTGTCTGGAAAATATGTCTGTTTTAATTGCCAAAGGGCTCTCCCCCCCTTTTTAAAGTGATTTATAAAAATCCACTTCTTAGACATAATTAGAAGGCATATTTTAGATGGTTGGTCCTACCTGTGGCTTACTATCTGATTCTCTTATGGAATACCTACGGATGTCCCATCTCGGTCTTGGCACTTCCAATAAAGGGAACTCAGAGTTGCTCACTGGGAGGCCTGCTCAGCTCTGCTGGAAAGCTCTCTCTCTCTTTCTCTTTTAAATCTGGAGTCAAAAATCTGATTTGCTATAATATCCCTCTCTGATTCTTAGGAGAAGAGAAAAAGGTTTCAGGAGAAGAGGACAGTCCTGTTTAGAAAATAATGCATTATGTTTTGGAGACAACTGGCATGTCTCACCAATGAGTCGTGCCTTTTCTAGATTAAAGAAATCCCTAGTCCCTCCACCTCTTTCCTGGGTGGTGTGGAGTCAGGCCCCCTGCCTCCTCTAGCTTATCTTGGTAGCCAGAGAACTGTGAGGACATTATCCCAACTCCCTGGACAGGGTACTTCAAGTGGACACTTGTTCCTGGTCACCACAGTTCCACAGTTTTGATAGGTCACCAGAGATGTGCTAGGGGTGTTTGGTGGGGAGCTGTGTTGGGGGGGCTTCCAGAAGGTAGACAGTGGATGTTGGTCACTTTCTCTGAAGCACCTGTGCAGAGCAGCACTGCCATCCAATCCGCCCCAACTTCCTGCAGATGGTCAGATCAGGCCTCTGCACTGGTGGCTGGGGCCTAGCAGGGATTCCCCAGGAAAGCTCCTTCTGCAGAATGGTATATCTTGAATTAGCCACTCAACAAATCATAAAACGGGATTGTCAGATTCATTATGGGAAAAGCTGTGCTGAAAATAATGCCTTAAGTATGTGTTATGGCTGCTGGGATACAACTGGTATTAGTGGCTTAAGGGGCTCAGGAAACTTCCAGGAGACCACAATAAAGGAACAGCCAGCATCCTGAGAACAATGGAGGATGGACCCTACCCCTTACATCGATGAAAGGAGAGCTTTCTTGTTTAAAAATTTGCTACTCTAAACACCCTGTCTCTCCCTAGCACACCAAGAAGGAGGTTTATAAAAAGTCATTAAAACAACCTTCCCCCTCCCCCACCAAAGAGGGCTCAATGAGGTCTCATTCCATGGTAATGAGCTACAATTTAACACCATCATTATTTTTGACATAAAGGCCCCAGAGTAGTGTCACATGCCCGGAAGTTATTTTTCTTTTCTTTTCTTTTTCTTTCTTTCTTTCTTTCTTTTTTTTTTTTTTTAACCAGCTAATTCCAAAAATAAGAAGCTGCCATGAGGGACAGTGAATCAGGCCTTGTAGAAGTACTTTAGGAAGAAATGTTACCACTGACTGACCCAGACAGGGAGCAGAGTCCACATAAGCCCCCAGTACCTGGAAGTGCCCTGGGCTTTTGCCACACCACTGTCCCCTTGACCAGGACTGCTAGGGGTTTTGCAGTGACTGTCCAGAGTGAGTAAGACCTTGGGGTCAGTGTTAGATGGACTCTGGACCTGAGACCTTGCTGTGCCATTTGTGCCCAAACCATATGTCTTGGGGAAATTTTACTTAAGTTCCTCATGCCTTGGTTTGGCTCACCTGTGAAATGGAACCAATACTAGTACCTGCTACTAGTTAGGAGCAAAATGAAACAGGATATAGGAAACAGGGACTCCAGCACGCCAAAGAGAAGAAAGAATCCCTGGGACAATGGGAGAGGACATTGGAGGAACAGATAGGCTCTAGGCTAAGATCACCAGGCCCCAATGGTAGTGGCTGAAACGCTCCCAGACTTTCATGAGAAAATGAGATTGGTGGGACAGCTAATCTATCTTAATATACTGAGAGGTGATATATATATATAAAATAAGAGAGTTTATGAATATGTTCATAATTACTAAATAGACAACTAAGAAAAGCAAAAATAGAAACACTGAAACAGAACTGTGCCAAAAAGGAAAAGAAATGACAACACACTATAAGACTGGACTTGGCTAAATATTGACCTAAGATCACCATAAAGGACAGGAATTTCAAGTGGCTTTTAGAAGGGGGGGTTTAAAAAGAGAGTAAGGCCCTCATTTTCTATAACTGGAAGTCAACAGGTATAGCCTAGTATTGAAAATCCAGAAATAGCAATAAAAGCCTGATATTCAGAGATATAGAGGTAAAGTCTGAGGAATCAGTTATAATAATTTTAAGAATTTATTTCTGGGGAGTAGGAAATGGGTGAGGGACTTTGGGGAGAGATCGTATATTTCTATAATAAAGATGATACTACCAATTGAATAAAACTATGTGGATAAACAAGTAATTTAAAAAATTTAAAATTCACATTGATAATTGCTTTCACCACCAGTTTCTATTTTGGCTTTCTGTTGAAAGAATAGGCTGAAGATGTTTCTGGAAGCATCTTTTTAACAGAAGGAGATACACAGCAAATGTGTGGGGAGTTGATAAACCCCGTGACTGGTGGCTTTGCATCTGTGAGGTTCATGCCACAGCATGAGCCAGGTGTCAGTCTGGGTGGTCTGTAACAAATTCCCATAAGGACCTCGCTGCTATTTCCAGATTTATCTAGATGGATACATTCTCCAACACGTTTCAACCCATTGGCTCATGGATCCCACACTTCACCAAACTTTGGTCTCTCATAGAGCCTCTGTGTAACTATATCAAACTCATTGGGTTAATTGGTCACAAAAAGTGTATTGGAATACAGATAACTGGGAGCATAAAGGCTATTTGTGATGATAATTTGTGTATATATATATATATATATATATTTTTTTTTAAATAGCAGAAAAATTGTATTATGCTTTTAATGTCCTTTTCATGATCCTTTTGCATTTTTTAAAAATATATTTTATGGCATGGTTTTTCTCCTCCTCCTCTAATTTAAACTCAACATTTCCTTGATCAAATCAACAGGTCACCTGTCAATATAATCTTGTCCCAGTGACCTCCTCCACCATCGCTGACAGCATCTCATCTTCCTGCAGCGGCAGTGCCTGGCCCTCGTTCTTTCTCTGTGCACACTTCACCTTCGGCAATCCCAATCATGCCAGTTCCTTTGAGATCAAAGCTATGACCGCAAATGGAAAGTGGAGATGAACACGGACCTCAAGGATTTGGGGCCATTCACAACTCTAAAGTCACCAGAGATGAAATCCAGTTTCTACTGGAAGTATGTATGCGTTCATTGTGATGTGAACCTCTCCTCGGATACGTTGTGCTGTTTTTCAGCTCTAATCACATTGAGTCAACTAGGGGAAAGGGAGACCCTGTCAAGAATACAGTGACCCCTGCAGAAAAACACATTGTCGTGGAAGCCACCAGAACACCCAGTGAGTCAAAGAATTATGGTAAAAGAAAGTGCTAGTAAATGCTGAATTGTTAATTGAGAGCAAGATTTTTTTAGTAATTTTCTATCTTTGTCACCAACACTACTGATGTCATATTTCATATTTTTGAAATGATGTGCTTTTTTTTTTTTGATACCAGGGATTAAACTCAGGGGTGCTTAACCATTAAGCAACATCCCCAGTCCATTTTATTTTATTTTTTTTATTTTGAGACAGGGTCTCAGTGAGTTGCTTAGGGTCTTGCTAAGTTGCTGGAGCTGGCCTCGAACTTGCAATTCTCCTGCCTCATCCTCCTGTATTGCTGGAATTATAGGCATGCACCATCGAACCTGTTAAAATAATGTTCTACTTGAACAGAGATAGAAGGAAACAGATGTACTTGTAATGGTACATAAAACCCTGCTGACAGTATAAAAACTGGCATGGTAAATAGATTTTATATTAATGGAGACTTTCTGATGGTCTCAAAGGAAACCAGACTTTGTATCCTTTAGATAACATTTCCAGAGTACTTCTATGAGCCGATCGTTGACTCTAAGATCTCACGTTCTTATGTTAACTGCTTATTCACCCATTTGACAGATAAGTCAACCAAGGCTCAGAAAAATAAAGGAATTCTCCTTGGGTATCTTTTTTCACTCTTTTGTTTTTTATTTATTTATTTTTTATTATTTTGATTCATTGTACACAAATGGGGTACAGCTTTTATTTCTCTGGTTGTACATGAAGTAGAGTCACACTGTTTGTGTAATCATACTTGTGCAGAGGATAATGATGTTTGTCTCATTCTATTATCTTTGCTTCCCCTTGCACCCTCCCCACCCCTCATTTTCCTCTCTACAATTCATCCTTCCTCCATTCTTGCCTCCCCTTTCCCACCCCCCATTATGTATCATCATTCACTTATCAAAGACATCAAACCAAAGACCTTTGGTTTTTGGGGATTGGCTTATTTCACTAAGTATGATATTCTCCAACTCCATCCATTTACCTGCAAATGCCTTAATTTTATTCTTCTTTATGACTGAATAATATTCCATTGTGTACATATACCACAGTTTCTTTTGTCTTGGGATTTAAAGCTAATGGTTGGTGGTGTCAGGACTCAAACCCAGAGCTGATCCCAAAGACCATGTTCTTCCTCACTAGGACAGAGGTCCTCAACCAGAAGTGACTTTATCCTACAGAGGACACTTGGCGATGTCTGGAGACATTTTTGTTTGTCACGTCTGAGCATATGGGAGTTAGTGGCATGTATCAGGTAGAGGCCAGGGATACTGCTAAACATCCCCCTGCTAAACAGGACATCCCCCAAATGGAAAATCATCAGGCCCTAAACCCAAGAGGTACAAGGTAGAAAAACCCCACACTATGCTATACTTGTTTTTCTTTAATAAATTCTGAATTAATTGGCCATGCCTTATCCCTAGTGCCTAGAACAGTGCCTGGTGCATAGTAGGTGGTTAAACCTCTCATTATTACCCAATGGGTTATTTTCCTAAAGTTATTGGAGCTCTTAGAGGGCTCCATAGAGGATACCCTAAGCTTTCATGAGTGATTATGTGACTAATCCTAAATAAGGCCTGTGTACTTGAACTTCACCGCAGGTGCACCAAACAGCAGCCTTGATATGTAAAAATCTCTATAAACAGTACAAAAGTCCTACTGATAAACCTAGTTATCCACCTTAAGTGCAAAAATATAAGACAACTACCAATTTATTCCCCTACACATCAGTGGTCCCAGGGGACTTTGTTAACTATGCTCATCTGCACCTCGGGAAGAGTTATACTTTTAACAGGGTTTAGAAGAAAACAATGCTTACTAAAAAGTTCTTGGGGTTTTTCCTTTGTAATTCCATAACCATCTCCCTACTTGGAATAAATGGGACAGGGCCTTAGAGGAGCTCAGTCATTCTATTGAAGGTGGAAAGAAGCGGCTCAGGGGCCTCAGTGGAAGACAGGGAGCTAGAGACTGAGAGACACGAGCTCCCCATTAGCTTCCCAGTGGGTGTCTTTCTCCAGTCCCGTGTGGGAATGGATGATGGGCGTGGGCTCACGGGAAGTCAAGCCTGCGGCCACTGAAGATGGGTTCCTTTGTGGATATTTTCCATGATGTGAGTGTGGTGTGTGGAATCAAAGACAAGGGGAAGGCTGTGTCTCACCTTCCTGAGACAAACTGCAAATTGATGGTTTTCAAAGAAGAACTGAAATGTTTACCGTTCAACTAGAAGATTCATTCATTCCTCTAACACACACCAAGGGTCTGGTACACCCTGGGTATGTGGATGAGCTGCAGTTTCAGACTCATTGATAGTTAGAGGTGGACACATGGAAGGCGTTCTTACCTATGGCAGGTGAGTGGGAAAGAAGCGAGCCACTTCTCTACGTAGACCTCGATTCTGAAGATGGCAGCAATGCCCAGGGAAGGAACCTGATCAGCAACCTAGCAAGCAAGAAATTGGCTCCTTTGCTCTTTCGTCTGCTC